>NW_026989489.1:0-74148 GCF_030222135.1 Aotus nancymaae
AAACCCGTGTGTGGATTCAGCAGTCTGCAAACACTCTCTCTGCAGAGTCCCAAAACAGGCGTTTTCAGCCCATTACCGGCATATGGAAGAAACAGCAGTAAGCACAGGGAAATATCTGCTTCTAAATCCAAAACGCAGCTATATAACAGAACGGTTGTCAATGTGTGCACTCAACTTCCAGAGTTAAACCCGTGTGTGGATTCAGCAGTCTGCAAACACTTCTCTGCAGAGTCCCAAAACAGGCGTTTTCAGCCCATTACCGGCATATGGAAGAAACAGCAGTAAGCACAGGGAAATATCTGCTTCTAAATCCAAAACGCAGCTATCTAACAGAACGGTTGTCAATGTGTGCACTCAACTTCCAGAGTTAAACCCGTGTGTGGATTCAGCAGTCTGCAAACACTTTCTCTGCAGAGTCCCAAAACAGGCGTTTTCAGCCCATTACCGGCATATGGAAGAAACAGCAGTAAGCACAGGGAAATATCTGCTTCTAAATCCAAAACGCAGCTATCTAACAGAACGGTTGTCAATGTGTGCACTCAACTTCCAGAGTTAAACCCGTGTGTGGATTCAGCAGTCCTGCAAACACTTTCTCTGCAGAGTCCCAAAACAGGCGTTTTCAGCCCATTACCGGCATACGGAAGAAACAGCAGTAAGCACAGGGAAATATCTGCTTCTAAATCCAAAACGCAGCTATCTAACAGAACGGTTGTCAATGTGTGCACTCAACTTCCAGAGTTAAACCCGTGTGTGGATTCAGCAGTCTGCAAACACTTTCTCTGCAGAGTCCCAAAACAGGCGTTTTCAGCCCATTACCGGCATACGGAAGAAACAGCAGTAAGCACAGGGAAATATCTGCTTCTAAATCCAAAACGCAGCTATCTAACAGAACGGTTGTCAATGTGTGCACTCAACTTCCAGAGTTAAACCCGTGTGTGGATTCAGCAGTCTGCAAACACTTTCTCTGCAGAGTCCCAAACCAGGCGTTTTCAGCCCATTACCGGCATATGGAAGAAACAGCAGTAAGCACAGGGAAATATCTGCTTCTAAATCCAAAACGCAGCTATCTAACAGAACGGTTGTCAATGTGTGCACTCAACTTCCAGAGTTAAACCCGTGTGTGGATTCAGCAGTCTGCAAACACTTTCTCTGCAGAGTCCCAAAACAGGCGTTTTCAGCCCATTACCGGCATATGGAAGAAACAGCAGTAAGCACAGGGAAATATCTGCTTCTAAATCCAAAACTCAGCTATCTAACAGAACGGTTGTCAATGTGTGCACTCAACTTCCAGAGTTAAACCCGTGTGTGGATTCAGCAGTCTGCAAACACTTTCTCTGCAGAGTCCCAAAACAGGCGTTTTCAGCCCATTACCGGCATATGGAAGAAACAGCAGTAAGCACAGGGAAATATCTGCTTCTAAATCCAAAACGCAGCTATCTAACAGAACGGTTGTCAATGTGTGCACTCAACTTCCAGAGTTAAACCCGTGTGTGGATTCAGCAGTCTGCAAACACTTTCTCTGCAGAGTCCCAAAACAGGCGTTTTCAGCCCATTACCGGCATATGGAAGAAACAGCAGTAAGCACAGGGAAATATCTGCTTCTAAATCCAAAACGCAGCTATCTAACAGAACGGTTGTCAATGTGTGCACTCAACTTCCAGAGTTAAACCCGTGTGTGGATTCAGCAGTCTGCAAACACTTTCTCTGCAGAGTCCCAAAACAGGCGTTTTCAGCCCATTACCGGCATATGGAAGAAACAGCAGTAAGCACAGGGAAATATCTGCTTCTAAATCCAAAACGCAGCTATCTAACAGAACGGTTGTCAATGTGTGCACTCAACTTCCAGAGTTAAACCCGTGTGTGGATTCAGCAGTCTGCAAACACTTTCTCTGCAGAGTCCCAAAGCAGGCGTTTTCAGCCCATTACCGGCATATGGAAGAAACAGCAGTAAGCACAGGGAAATATCTGCTTCTAAATCCAAAACGCAGCTATCTAACAGAACGGTTGTCAATGTGTGCACTCAACTTCCAGAGTTAAACCCGTGTGTGGATTCAGCAGTCTGCAAACACTTTCTCTGCAGAGTCCCAAACCAGGCGTTTTCAGCCCATTACCGGCATATGGAAGAAACAGCAGTAAGCACAGGGAAATATCTGCTTCTAAATCCAAAACGCAGCTATCTAACAGAACGGTTGTCAATGTGTGCACTCAACTTCCAGAGTTAAACCCGTGTGTGGATTCAGCAGTCTGCAAACACTTTCTCTGCAGAGTCCCAAAACAGGCGTTTTCAGCCCATTACCGGCATACGGAAGAAACAGCAGTAAGCACAGGGAAATATCTGCTTCTAAATCCAAAACGCAGCTATCTAACAGAACGGTTGTCAATGTGTGCACTCAACTTCCAGAGTTAAACCCGTGTGTGGATTCAGCAGTCTGCAAACACTTTCTCTGCAGAGTCCCAAAACAGGCGTTTTCAGCCCATTACCGGCATATGGAAGAAACAGCAGTAAGCACAGGGAAATATCTGCTTCTAAATCCAAAACGCAGCTATCTAACAGAACGGTTGTCAATGTGTGCACTCAACTTCCAGAGTTAAACCCGTGTGTGGATTCAGCAGTCTGCAAACACTTTCTCTGCAGAGTCCCAAAACAGGCGTTTTCAGCCCATTACCGGCATATGGAAGAAACAGCAGTAAGCACAGGGAAATATCTGCTTCTAAATCCAAAACGCAGCTATCTAACAGAACGGTTGTCAATGTGTGCACTCAACTTCCAGAGTTAAACCCGTGTGTGGATTCAGCAGTCTGCAAACACTTTCTCTGCAGAGTCCCAAACCAGGCGTTTTCAGCCCATTACCGGCATATGGAAGAAACAGCAGTAAGCACAGGGAAATATCTGCTTCTAAATCCAAAACGCAGCTATCTAACAGAACGGTTGTCAATGTGTGCACTCAACTTCCAGAGTTAAACCCGTGTGTGGATTCAGCAGTCTGCAAACACTTTCTCTGCAGAGTCCCAAACCAGGCGTTTTCAGCCCATTACCGGCATATGGAAGAAACAGCAGTAAGCACAGGGAAATATCTGCTTCTAAATCCAAAACGCAGCTATCTAACAGAACGGTTGTCAATGTGTGCACTCAACTTCCAGAGTTAAACCCGTGTGTGGATTCAGCAGTCTGCAAACACTTTCTCTGCAGAGTCCCAAAACAGGCGTTTTCAGCCCATTACCGGCATACGGAAGAAACAGCAGTAAGCACAGGGAAATATCTGCTTCTAAATCCAAAACGCAGCTATCTAACAGAACGGTTGTCAATGTGTGCACTCAACTTCCAGAGTTAAACCCGTGTGTGGATTCAGCAGTCTGCAAACACTTTCTCTGCAGAGTCCCAAAACAGGCGTTTTCAGCCCATTACCGGCATACGGAAGAAACAGCAGTAAGCACAGGGAAATATCTGCTTCTAAATCCAAAACGCAGCTATCTAACAGAACGGTTGTCAATGTGTGCACTCAACTTCCAGAGTTAAACCCGTGTGTGGATTCAGCAGTCTGCAAACACTTTCTCTGCAGAGTCCCAAACCAGGCGTTTTCAGCCCATTACCGGCATATGGAAGAAACAGCAGTAAGCACAGGGAAATATCTGCTTCTAAATCCAAAACTCAGCTATCTAACAGAACGGTTGTCAATGTGTGCACTCAACTTCCAGAGTTAAACCCGTGTGTGGATTCAGCAGTCTGCAAACACTTTCTCTGCAGAGTCCCAAAACAGGCGTTTTCAGCCCATTACCGGCATATGGAAGAAACAGCAGTAAGCACAAGGGAAATATCTGCTTCTAAATCCAAAACGCAGCTATCTAACAGAACGGTTGTCAATGTGTGCACTCAACTTCCAGAGTTAAACCCGTGTGTGGATTCAGCAGTCTGCAAACACTTTCTCTGCAGAGTCCCAAAACAGGCGTTTCAGCCCATTACCGGCATATGGAAGATACAGCAGTAAGCACAGGGAAATATCTGCTTCTAAATCCAAAACGCAGCTATCTAACAGAACGGTTGTCAATGTGTGCACTCAACTTCCAGAGTTAAACCCGTGTGTGGATTCAGCAGTCTGCAAACACTTTCTCTGCAGAGTCCCAAAACAGGCGTTTTCAGCCCATTACCGGCATATGGAAGAAACAGCAGTAAGCACAGGGAAATATCTGCTTCTAAATCCAAAACGCAGCTATCTAACAGAACGGTTGTCAATGTGTGCACTCAACTTCCAGAGTTAAACCCGTGTGTGGATTCAGCAGTCTGCAAACACTTTCTCTGCAGAGTCCCCAAACAGGCGTTTTCAGCCCATTACCGGCATATGGAAGAAACAGCAGTAAGCACAGGGAAATATCTGCTTCTAAATCCAAAACGCAGCTATCTAACAGAACGGTTGTCAATGTGTGCACTCAACTTCCAGAGTTAAACCCGTGTGTGGATTCAGCAGTCTGCAAACACTTTCTCTGCAGAGTCCCAAAACAGGCGTTTTCAGCCCATTACCGGCATATGGAAGAAACAGCAGTAAGCACAGGGAAATATCTGCTTCTAAATCCAAAACGCAGCTATCTAACAGAACGGTTGTCAATGTGTGCACTCAACTTCCAGAGTTAAACCCGTGTGTGGATTCAGCAGTCTGCAAACACTTTCTCTGCAGAGTCCCAAAGCAGGCGTTTTCAGCCCATTACCGGCATATGGAAGAAACAGCAGTAAGCACAGGGAAATATCTGCTTCTAAATCCAAAACGCAGCTATCTAACAGAACGGTTGTCAATGTGTGCACTCAACTTCCAGAGTTAAACCCGTGTGTGGATTCAGCAGTCTGCAAACACTTTCTCTGCAGAGTCCCAAACCAGGCGTTTTCAGCCCATTACCGGCATATGGAAGAAACAGCAGTAAGCACAGGGAAATATCTGCTTCTAAATCCAAAACGCAGCTATGTAACAGAACGGTTGTCAATGTGTGCACTCAACTTCCAGAGTCAAACCCGTGTGTGGATTCAGCAGTCTGCAAACACTTTCTCTGCAGAGTCCCAAAGCAGGCGTTTTCAGCCCATTACCGGCATATGGAAGAAACAGCAGTAAGCACAGGGAAATATCTGCTTCTAAATCCAAAACGCAGCTATCTAACAGAACGGTTGTCAATGTGTGCACTCAACTTCCAGAGTTAAACCCGTGTGTGGATTCAGCAGTCTGCAAACACTTTCTCTGCAGAGTCCCAAAACAGGCGTTTTCAGCCCATTACCGGCATATGGAAGAAACAGCAGTAAGCACAGGGAAATATCTGCTTCTAAATCCAAAACGCAGCTATCTAACAGAACGGTTGTCAATGTGTGCACTCAACTTCCAGAGTTAAACCCGTGTGTGGATTCAGCAGTCTGCAAACACTTTCTCTGCAGAGTCCCAAAGCAGGCGTTTTCAGCCCATTACCGGCATATGGAAGAAACAGCAGTAAGCACAGGAAATATCTGCTTCTAAATCCAAAACGCAGCTATGTAACAGAACGGTTGTCAATGTGTGCACTCAACTTCCAGAGTTAAACCGGTGTGTGGATTCAGCAGTCTGCAAACACTTTCTCTGCAGAGTCCCAAAACAGGCGTTTTCAGCCCATTACCGGCATATGGAAGAAACAGCAGTAAGCACAGGGAAATATCTGCTTCTAAATCCAAAACGCAGCAATCTAACAGAACGGTTGTCAATGTGTACACTCAACTTCCAGAATTAAACCCGTGTGTGGATTCAGCAGTCTGCAAACACTTTCTCTGCAGAGTCCCAAAGCAGGCGTTTTCAGCCCATTACCGGCATATGGAAGAAACAGCAGTAAGCACAGGGAAATATCTGCTTCTAAATCCAAAACGCAGCTATCTAACAGAACGGTTGTCAATGTGTGCACTCAACTTCCAGAGTTAAACCCGTGTGTGGATTCAGCAGTCTGCAAACACTTTCTCTGCAGAGTCCCCAAACAGGCGTTTTCAGCCCATTACCGGCATATGGAAGAAACAGCAGTAAGCACAGGGAAATATCTGCTTCTAAATCCAAAACGCAGCTATCTAACAGAACGGTTGTCAATGTGTGCACTCAACTTCCAGAGTTAAACCCGTGTGTGGATTCAGCAGTCTGCAAACACTTTCTCTGCAGAGTCCCAAAACAGGCGTTTTCAGCCCATTACCGGCATATGGAAGAAACAGCAGTAAGCACAGGGAAATATCTGCTTCTAAATCCAAAACGCAGCTATGTAACAGAACGGTTGTCAATGTGTGCACTCAACTTCCAGAGTCAAACCCGTGTGTGGATTCAGCAGTCTGCAAACACTTTCTCTGCAGAGTCCCAAAGCAGGCGTTTTCAGCCCATTACCGGCATATGGAAGAAACAGCAGTAAGCACAGGGAAATATCTGCTTCTAAATCCAAAACGCAGCTATCTAACAGAACGGTTGTCAATGTGTGCACTCAACTTCCAGAGTTAAACCCCGTGTGTGGATTCAGCAGTCTGCAAACACTTTCTCTGCAGAGTCCCCAAACAGGCGTTTTCAGCCCATTACCGGCATATGGAAGAAACAGCAGTAAGCACAGGGAAATATCTGCTTCTAAATCCAAAACGCAGCTATCTAACAGAACGGTTGTCAATGTGTGCACTCAACTTCCAGAGTTAAACCCGTGTGTGGATTCAGCAGTCTGCAAACACTTTCTCTGCAGAGTCCCAAACCAGGCGTTTTCAGCCCATTACCGGCATATGGAAGAAACAGCAGTAAGCACAGGGAAATATCTGCTTCTAAATCCAAAACGCAGCTATCTAACAGAACGGTTGTCAATGTGTGCACTCAACTTCCAGAGTTAAACCCGTGTGTGGATTCAGCAGTCTGCAAACACTTTCTCTGCAGAGTCCCAAAACAGGCGTTTTCAGCCCATTACCGGCATATGGAAGAAACAGCAGTAAGCACAGGGAAATATCTGCTTCTAAATCCAAAACGCAGCAATCTAACAGAACGGTTGTCAATGTGTACACTCAACTTCCAGAATTAAACCCGTGTGTGGATTCAGCAGTCTGCAAACACTTTCTCTGCAGAGTCCCAAAGCAGGCGTTTTCAGCCCATTACCGGCATATGGAAGAAACAGCAGTAAGCACAGGGAAATATCTGCTTCTAAATCCAAAACGCAGCTATCTAACAGAACGGTTGTCAATGTGTGCACTCAACTTCCAGAGTTAAACCCGTGTGTGGATTCAGCAGTCTGCAAACACTTTCTCTGCAGAGTCCCCAAACAGGCGTTTTCAGCCCATTACCGGCATATGGAAGAAACAGCAGTAAGCACAGGGAAATATCTGCTTCTAAATCCAAAACGCAGCTATCTAACAGAACGGTTGTCAATGTGTGCACTCAACTTCCAGAGTTAAACCCGTGTGTGGATTCAGCAGTCTGCAAACACTTTCTCTGCAGCGTCCCAAAACAGGCGTTTTCAGCCCATTACCGGCATATGGAAGAAACAGCAGTAAGCACAGGGAAATATCTGCTTCTAAATCCAAAACGCAGCTATCTAACAGAACGGTTGTCAATGTGTGCACTCAACTTCCAGAGTTAAACCCGTGTGTGGATTCAGCAGTCTGCAAACACTTTCTCTGCAGAGTCCCAAAGCAGGCGTTTTCAGCCCATTACCGGCATATGGAAGAAACAGCAGTAAGCACAGGGAAATATCTGCTTCTAAATCCAAAACGCAGCTATCTAACAGAACGGTTGTCAATGTGTGCACTCAACTTCCAGAGTTAAACCCGTGTGTGGATTCAGCAGTCTGCAAACACTTTCTCTGCAGAGTCCCAAAACAGGCGTTTTCAGCCCATTACCGGCATATGGAAGAAACAGCAGTAAGCACAGGGAAATATCTGCTTCTAAATCCAAAACGCAGCTATCTAACAGAACGGTTGTCAATGTGTGCACTCAACTTCCAGAGTTAAACCCGTGTGTGGATTCAGCAGTCTGCAAACACTTTCTCTGCAGAGTCCCAAAACAGGCGTTTTCAGCCCATTACCGGCATATGGAAGAAACAGCAGTAAGCACAGGGAAATATCTGCTTCTAAATCCAAAACGCAGCTATCTAACAGAACGGTTGTCAATGTGTGCACTCAACTTCCAGAGTTAAACCCGTGTGTGGATTCAGCAGTCTGCAAACACTTTCTCTGCAGAGTCCCAAAGCAGGCGTTTTCAGCCCATTACCGGCATATGGAAGAAACAGCAGTAAGCACAGGGAAATATCTGCTTCTAAATCCAAAACGCAGCTATCTAACAGAACGGTTGTCAATGTGTGCACTCAACTTCCAGAGTTAAACCCGTGTGTGGATTCAGCAGTCTGCAAACACTTTCTCTGCAGAGTCCCAAAACAGGCGTTTTCAGCCCATTACCGGCATATGGAAGAAACAGCAGTAAGCACAGGGAAATATCTGCTTCTAAATCCAAAACGCAGCTATCTAACAGAACGGTTGTCAATGTGTGCACTCAACTTCCAGAGTTAAACCCGTGTGTGGATTCAGCAGTCTGCAAACACTTTCTCTGCAGAGTCCCAAAACAGGCGTTTTCAGCCCATTACCGGCATATGGAAGAAACAGCAGTAAGCACAGGGAAATATCTGCTTCTAAATCCAAAACGCAGCTATCTAACAGAACGGTTGTCAATGTGTGCACTCAACTTCCAGAGTTAAACCCGTGTGTGGATTCAGCAGTCTGCAAACACTTTCTCTGCAGAGTCCCAAACCAGGCGTTTTCAGCCCATTACCGGCATATGGAAGAAACAGCAGTAAGCACAGGGAAATATCTGCTTCTAAATCCAAAACGCAGCTATCTAACAGAACGGTTGTCAATGTGTGCACTCAACTTCCAGAGTTAAACCCGTGTGTGGATTCAGCAGTCTGCAAACACTTTCTCTGCAGAGTCCCAAACCAGGCGTTTTCAGCCCATTACCGGCATATGGAAGAAACAGCAGTAAGCACAGGGAAATATCTGCTTCTAAATCCAAAACGCAGCTATCTAACAGAACGGTTGTCAATGTGTGCACTCAACTTCCAGAGTTAAACCCGTGTGTGGATTCAGCAGTCTGCAAACACTTTCTCTGCAGAGTCCCAAAACAGGCGTTTTCAGCCCATTACCGGCATACGGAAGAAACAGCAGTAAGCACAGGGAAATATCTGCTTCTAAATCCAAAACGCAGCTATCTAACAGAACGGTTGTCAATGTGTGCACTCAACTTCCAGAGTTAAACCCGTGTGTGGATTCAGCAGTCTGCAAACACTTTCTCTGCAGAGTCCCAAAACAGGCGTTTTCAGCCCATTACCGGCATATGGAAGAAACAGCAGTAAGCACAGGGAAATATCTGCTTCTAAATCCAAAACGCAGCTATCTAACAGAACGGTTGTCAATGTGTGCACTCAACTTCCAGAGTTAAACCCGTGTGTGGATTCAGCAGTCTGCAAACACTTTCTCTGCAGAGTCCCAAAACAGGCGTTTTCAGCCCATTACCGGCATATGGAAGAAACAGCAGTAAGCACAGGGAAATATCTGCTTCTAAATCCAAAACGCAGCTATCTAACAGAACGGTTGTCAATGTGTGCACTCAACTTCCAGAGTTAAACCCGTGTGTGGATTCAGCAGTCTGCAAACACTTTCTCTGCAGAGTCCCAAACCAGGCGTTTTCAGCCCATTACCGGCATATGGAAGAAACAGCAGTAAGCACAGGGAAATATCTGCTTCTAAATCCAAAACGCAGCTATCTAACAGAACGGTTGTCAATGTGTGCACTCAACTTCCAGAGTTAAACCCGTGTGTGGATTCAGCAGTCTGCAAACACTTTCTCTGCAGAGTCCCAAACCAGGCGTTTTCAGCCCATTACCGGCATATGGAAGAAACAGCAGTAAGCACAGGGAAATATCTGCTTCTAAATCCAAAACGCAGCTATCTAACAGAACGGTTGTCAATGTGTGCACTCAACTTCCAGAGTTAAACCCGTGTGTGGATTCAGCAGTCTGCAAACACTTTCTCTGCAGAGTCCCAAAACAGGCGTTTTCAGCCCATTACCGGCATACGGAAGAAACAGCAGTAAGCACAGGGAAATATCTGCTTCTAAATCCAAAACGCAGCTATCTAACAGAACGGTTGTCAATGTGTGCACTCAACTTCCAGAGTTAAACCCGTGTGTGGATTCAGCAGTCTGCAAACACTTTCTCTGCAGAGTCCCAAAACAGGCGTTTTCAGCCCATTACCGGCATACGGAAGAAACAGCAGTAAGCACAGGGAAATATCTGCTTCTAAATCCAAAACGCAGCTATCTAACAGAACGGTTGTCAATGTGTGCACTCAACTTCCAGAGTTAAACCCGTGTGTGGATTCAGCAGTCTGCAAACACTTTCTCTGCAGAGTCCCAAACCAGGCGTTTTCAGCCCATTACCGGCATATGGAAGAAACAGCAGTAAGCACAGGGAAATATCTGCTTCTAAATCCAAAACTCAGCTATCTAACAGAACGGTTGTCAATGTGTGCACTCAACTTCCAGAGTTAAACCCGTGTGTGGATTCAGCAGTCTGCAAACACTTTCTCTGCAGAGTCCCAAACCAGGCGTTTTCAGCCCATTACCGGCATATGGAAGAAACAGCAGTAAGCACAGGGAAATATCTGCTTCTAAATCCAAAACGCAGCTATCTAACAGAACGGTTGTCAATGTGTGCACTCAACTTCCAGAGTTAAACCCGTGTGTGGATTCAGCAGTCTGCAAACACTTTCTCTGCAGAGTCCCAAAACAGGCGTTTTCAGCCCATTACCGGCATATGGAAGATACAGCAGTAAGCACAGGGAAATATCTGCTTCTAAATCCAAAACTCAGCTATCTAACAGAACGGTTGTCAATGTGTGCACTCAACTTCCAGAGTTAAACCCGTGTGTGGATTCAGCAGTCTGCAAACACTTTCTCTGCAGAGTCCCAAAACAGGCGTTTTCAGCCCATTACCGGCATATGGAAGAAACAGCAGTAAGCACAGGGAAATATCTGCTTCTAAATCCAAAACGCAGCTATCTAACAGAACGGTTGTCAATGTGTGCACTCAACTTCCAGAGTTAAACCCGTGTGTGGATTCAGCAGTCTGCAAACACTTTCTCTGCAGAGTCCCAAAACAGGCGTTTTCAGCCCATTACCGGCATATGGAAGAAACAGCAGTAAGCACAGGGAAATATCTGCTTCTAAATCCAAAACGCAGCTATCTAACAGAACGGTTGTCAATGTGTGCACTCAACTTCCAGAGTTAAACCCGTGTGTGGATTCAGCAGTCTGCAAACACTTTCTCTGCAGAGTCCCAAAGCAGGCGTTTTCAGCCCATTACCGGCATATGGAAGAAACAGCAGTAAGCACAGGGAAATATCTGCTTCTAAATCCAAAACGCAGCTATCTAACAGAACGGTTGTCAATGTGTGCACTCAACTTCCAGAGTTAAACCCGTGTGTGGATTCAGCAGTCTGCAAACACTTTCTCTGCAGAGTCCGAAAACAGGCGTTTTCAGCCCATTACCGGCATATGGAAGAAACAGCAGTAAGCACAGGGAAATATCTGCTTCTAAATCCAAAACGCAGCTATCTAACAGAACGGTTGTCAATGTGTGCACTCAACTTCCAGAGTTAAACCCGTGTGTGGATTCAGCAGTCTGCAAACACTTTCTCTGCAGAGTCCGAAAACAGGCGTTTTCAGCCCATTACCGGCATATGGAAGAAACAGCAGTAAGCACAGGGAAATATCTGCTTCTAAATCCAAAACTCAGCTATCTAACAGAACGGTTGTCAATGTGTGCACTCAACTTCCAGAGTTAAACCCGTGTGTGGATTCAGCAGTCTGCAAACACTTTCTCTGCAGAGTCCCAAAACAGGCGTTTTCAGCCCATTACCGGCATATGGAAGAAACAGCAGTAAGCACAGGGAAATATCTGCTTCTAAATCCAAAACGCAGCTATCTAACAGAACGGTTGTCAATGTGTGCACTCAACTTCCAGAGTTAAACCCGTGTGTGGATTCAGCAGTCTGCAAACACTTTCTCTGCAGAGTCCCAAAACAGGCGTTTTCAGCCCATTACCGGCATATGGAAGAAACAGCAGTAAGCACAGGGAAATATCTGCTTCTAAATCCAAAACGCAGCTATCTAACAGAACGGTTGTCAATGTGTGCACTCAACTTCCAGAGTTAAACCCGTGTGTGGATTCAGCAGTCTGCAAACACTTTCTCTGCAGAGTCCCAAAGCAGGCGTTTTCAGCCCATTACCGGCATATGGAAGAAACAGCAGTAAGCACAGGGAAATATCTGCTTCTAAATCCAAAACGCAGCTATCTAACAGAACGGTTGTCAATGTGTGCACTCAACTTCCAGAGTTAAACCCGTGTGTGGATTCAGCAGTCTGCAAACACTTTCTCTGCAGAGTCCCAAAACAGGCGTTTTCAGCCCATTACCGGCATATGGAAGAAACAGCAGTAAGCACAGGGAAATATCTGCTTCTAAATCCAAAACGCAGCTATCTAACAGAACGGTTGTCAATGTGTGCACTCAACTTCCAGAGTTAAACCCGTGTGTGGATTCAGCAGTCTGCAAACACTTTCTCTGCAGAGTCCGAAAACAGGCGTTTTCAGCCCATTACCGGCATATTGAAGAAACAGCAGTAAGCACAGGGAAATATCTGCTTCTAAATCCAAAACGCAGCTATCTAACAGAACGGTTGTCAATGTGTGCACTCAACTTCCAGAGTTAAACCCGTGTGTGGATTCAGCAGTCTGCAAACACTTTCTCTGCAGAGTCCCCAAACAGGCGTTTTCAGCCCATTACCGGCATATGGAAGAAACAGCAGTAAGCACAGGGAAATATCTGCTTCTAAATCCAAAACGCAGCTATCTAACAGAACGGTTGTCAATGTGTGCACTCAACTTCCAGAGTTAAACCCGTGTGTGGATTCAGCAGTCTGCAAACACTTTCTCTGCAGAGTCCCAAAACAGGCGTTTTCAGCCCATTACCGGCATATGGAAGAAACAGCAGTAAGCACAGGGAAATATCTGCTTCTAAATCCAAAACGCAGCTATCTAACAGAACGGTTGTCAATGTGTGCACTCAACTTCCAGAGTTAAACCCGTGTGTGGATTCAGCAGTCTGCAAACACTTTCTCTGCAGAGTCCCAAAACAGGCGTTTTCAGCCCATTACCGGCATATGGAAGAAACAGCAGTAAGCACAGGGAAATATCTGCTTCTAAATCCAAAACGCAGCTATCTAACAGAACGGTTGTCAATGTGTGCACTCAACTTCCAGAGTTAAACCCGTGTGTGGATTCAGCAGTCTGCAAACACTTTCTCTGCAGAGTCCCAAAACAGGCGTTTTCAGCCCATTACCGGCATATGGAAGAAACAGCAGTAAGCACAGGGAAATATCTGCTTCTAAATCCAAAACGCAGCTATCTAACAGAACGGTTGTCAATGTGTACACTCAACTTCCAGAGTTAAACCCGTGTGTGGATTCAGCAGTCTGCAAACACATTCTCTGCAGAGTCCCAAAACAGGCGTTTTCAGCCCATTACCGGCATATGGAAGAAACAGCAGTAAGCACAGGGAAATATCTGCTTCTAAATCCAAAACGCAGCTATCTAACAGAACGGTTGTCAATGTGTGCACTCAACTTCCAGAGTTAAACCCGTGTGTGGATTCAGCAGTCTGCAAACACTTTCTCTGTAGAGTCCCAAAACAGGGGTTTTCAGCCCATTACCGGCATATGGAAGAAACAGCAGTAAGCACAGGGAAATATCTGCTTCTAAATCCAAAACGCAGCTATCTAACAGAACGGTTGTCAATGTGTGCACTCAACTTCCAGAGTTAAACCCGTGTGTGGATTCAGCAGTCTGCAAACACTTTCTCTGCAGAGTCCCAAAACAGGCGTTTTCAGCCCATTACCGGCATATGGAAGAAACAGCAGTAAGCACAGGGAAATATCTGCTTCTAAATCCAAAACGCAGCTATCTAACAGAACGGTTGTCAATGTGTGCACTCAACTTCCAGAGTTAAACCCGTGTGTGGATTCAGCAGTCTGCAAACACTTTCTCTGCAGAGTCCCAAAACAGGCGTTTTCAGCCCATTACCGGCATATGGAAGAAACAGCAGTAAGCACAGGGAAATATCTGCTTCTAAATCCAAAACGCAGCTATCTAACAGAACGGTTGTCAATGTGTGCACTCAACTTCCAGAGTTAAACCCGTGTGTGGATTCAGCAGTCTGCAAACACTTTCTCTGCAGAGTCCCAAAACAGGCGTTTTCAGCCCATTACCGGCATATGGAAGAAACAGCAGTAAGCACAGGGAAATATCTGCTTCTAAATCCAAAACGCAGCTATCTAACAGAACGGTTGTCAATGTGTGCACTCAACTTCCAGAGTTAAACCCGTGTGTGGATTCAGCAGTCTGCAAACACTTTCTCTGCAGAGTCCCAAACCAGGCGTTTTCAGCCCATTACCGGCATACGGAAGAAACAGCAGTAAGCACAGGGAAATATCTGCTTCTAAATCCAAAACGCAGCTATCTAACAGAACGGTTGTCAATGTGTGCACTCAACTTCCAGAGTTAAACCCGTGTGTGAATTCAGCAGTCTGCAAACACTTTCTCTGCAGAGTCCCAAACCAGGCGTTTTCAGCCCATTACCGGCATACGGAAGAAACAGCAGTAAGCACAGGGAAATATCTGCTTCTAAATCCAAAACGCAGCTATCTAACAGAACGGTTGTCAATGTGTGCACTCAACTTCCAGAGTTAAACCCGTGTGTGGATTCAGCAGTCTGCAAACACTTTCTCTGCAGAGTCCGAAAACAGGCGTTTTCAGCCCATTACCGGCATATGGAAGAAACAGCAGTAAGCACAGGGAAATATCTGCTTCTAAATCCAAAACTCAGCTATCTAACAGAACGGTTGTCAATGTGTGCACTCAACTTCCAGAGTTAAACCCGTGTGTGGATTCAGCAGTCTGCAAACACTTTCTCTGCAGAGTCCCAAAACAGGCGTTTTCAGCCCATTACCGGCATATGGAAGAAACAGCAGTAAGCACAGGGAAATATCTGCTTCTAAATCCAAAACGCAGCTATCTAACAGAACGGTTGTCAATGTGTGCACTCAACTTCCAGAGTTAAACCCGTGTGTGGATTCAGCAGTCTGCAAACACTTTCTCTGCAGAGTCCCCAAACAGGCGTTTTCAGCCCATTACCGGCATATGGAAGAAACAGCAGTAAGCACAGGGAAATATCTGCTTCTAAATCCAAAACGCAGCTATCTAACAGAACGGTTGTCAATGTGTGCACTCAACTTCCAGAGTTAAACCCGTGTGTGGATTCAGCAGTCTGCAAACACTTTCTCTGCAGAGTCCCAAAACAGGCGTTTTCAGCCCATTACCGGCATATGGAAGAAACAGCAGTAAGCACAGGGAAATATCTGCTTCTAAATCCAAAACGCAGCTATCTAACAGAACGGTTGCCAATGTGTGCACTCAACTTCCAGAGTTAAACCCGTGTGTGGATTCAGCAGTCTGCAAACACATTCTCTGCAGAGTCCCAAAACAGGCGTTTTCAGCCCATTACCGGCATATGGAAGAAACAGCAGTAAGCACAGGGAAATATCTGCTTCTAAATCCAAAACGCAGCTATCTAACAGAACGGTTGTCAATGTGTGCACTCAACTTCCAGAGTTAAACCCGTGTGTGGATTCAGCAGTCTGCAAACACTTTCTCTGCAGAGTCCCAAAACAGGGGTTTTCAGCCCATTACCGGCATATGGAAGAAACAGCAGTAAGCACAGGGAAGTATCTGCTTCTAAATCCAAAACGCAGCTATCTAACAGAACGGTTGTCAATGTGTGCACTCAACTTCCAGAGTTAAACCCGTGTGTGGATTCAGCAGTCTGCAAACACTTTCTCTGCAGAGTCCCAAAACAGGCGTTTTCAGCCCATTACCGGCATATGGAAGAAACAGCAGTAAGCACAGGGAAATATCTGCTTCTAAATCCAAAACGCAGCTATCTAACAGAACGGTTGTCAATGTGTGCACTCAACTTCCAGAGTTAAACCCGTGTGTGGATTCAGCAGTCTGCAAACACTTTCTCTGCAGAGTCC
The DNA here is from genome assembly GCF_030222135.1 of Aotus nancymaae. NCBI lineage: Eukaryota > Metazoa > Chordata > Mammalia > Primates > Aotidae > Aotus > Aotus nancymaae. The sequence continues at coordinate 16,146 of NW_026989489.1, forward strand.
CAAAGCAGGCGTTTTCAGCCCATTACCGGCATATGGAAGAAACAGCAGTAAGCACAGGGAAATATCTGCTTCTAAATCCAAAACGCAGCTATCTAACAGAACGGTTGTCAATGTGTACACTCAACTTCCAGAATTAAACCCGTGTGTGGATTCAGCAGTCTGCAAACACTTTCTCTGCAGAGTCCCAAAACAGGCGTTTTCAGCCCATTACCGGCATATGGAAGAAACAGCAGTAAGCACAGGGAAATATCTGCTTCTAAATCCAAAACGCAGCTATCTAACAGAACGGTTGTCAATGTGTCCACTCAACTTCCAGAGTTAAACCCGTGTGTGGATTCAGCAGTCTGCAAACACTTTCTCTGCAGAGTCCCCAAACAGGCGTTTTCAGCCCATTACCGGCATATGGAAGAAACAGCAGTAAGCACAGGGAAATATCTGCTTCTAAATCCAAAACGCAGCTATCTAACAGAACGGTTGTCAATGTGTGCACTCAACTTCCAGAGTTAAACCCGTGTGTGGATTCAGCAGTCTGCAAACACTTTCTCTGCAGAGTCCCAAAACAGGCGTTTTCAGCCCATTACCGGCATATGGAAGAAACAGCAGTAAGCACAGGGAAATATCTGCTTCTAAATCCAAAACGCAGCTATCTAACAGAACGGTTGTCAATGTGTGCACTCAACTTCCAGAGTTAAACCCGTGTGTGGATTCAGCAGTCTGCAAACACTTTCTCTGCAGAGTCCCAAAGCAGGCGTTTTCAGCCCATTACCGGCATATGGAAGAAACAGCAGTAAGCACAGGGAAATATCTGCTTCTAAATCCAAAACGCAGCTATCTAACAGAACGGTTGTCAATGTGTGCACTCAACTTCCAGAGTTAAACCCGTGTGTGGATTCAGCAGTCTGCAAACACTTTCTCTGCAGAGTCCCAAAACAGGCGTTTTCAGCCCATTACCGGCATATGGAAGAAACAGCAGTAAGCACAGGGAAATATCTGCTTCTAAATCCAAAACGCAGCTATCTAACAGAACGGTTGTCAATGTGTGCACTCAACTTCCAGAGTTAAACCCGTGTGTGGATTCAGCAGTCTGCAAACACTTTCTCTGCAGAGTCCCAAAACAGGCGTTTTCAGCCCATTACCGGCATATGGAAGAAACAGCAGTAAGCACAGGGAAATATCTGCTTCTAAATCCAAAACGCAGCTATCTAACAGAACGGTTGTCAATGTGTGCACTCAACTTCCAGAGTTAAACCCGTGTGTGGATTCAGCAGTCTGCAAACACTTTCTCTGCAGAGTCCCAAAACAGGCGTTTTCAGCCCATTACCGGCATATGGAAGAAACAGCAGTAAGCACAGGGAAATATCTGCTTCTAAATCCAAAACGCAGCTATCTAACAGAACGGTTGTCAATGTGTGCACTCAACTTCCAGAGTTAAACCCGTGTGTGGATTCAGCAGTCTGCAAACACTTTCTCTGCAGAGTCCCAAAGCAGGCGTTTTCAGCCCATTACCGGCATATGGAAGAAACAGCAGTAAGCACAGGGAAATATCTGCTTCTAAATCCAAAACGCAGCAATCTAACAGAACGGTTGTCAATGTGTACACTCAACTTCCAGAATTAAACCCGTGTGTGGATTCAGCAGTCTGCAAACACTTTCTCTGCAGAGTCCCAAAGCAGGCGTTTTCAGCCCATTACCGGCATATGGAAGAAACAGCAGTAAGCACAGGGAAATATCTGCTTCTAAATCCAAAACGCAGCTATCTAACAGAACGGTTGTCAATGTGTGCACTCAACTTCCAGAGTTAAACCCGTGTGTGGATTCAGCAGTCTGCAAACACTTTCTCTGCAGAGTCCCCAAACAGGCGTTTTCAGCCCATTACCGGCATATGGAAGAAACAGCAGTAAGCACAGGGAAATATCTGCTTCTAAATCCAAAACGCAGCTATCTAACAGAACGGTTGTCAATGTGTGCACTCAACTTCCAGAGTTAAACCCGTGTGTGGATTCAGCAGTCTGCAAACACTTTCTCTGCAGAGTCCCAAAACAGGCGTTTTCAGCCCATTACCGGCATATGGAAGAAACAGCAGTAAGCACAGGGAAATATCTGCTTCTAAATCCAAAACGCAGCTATTTAACAGAACGGTTGTCAATGTGTGCACTCAACTTCCAGAGTTAAACCTGTGTGTGGATTCAGCAGTCTGCAAACACTTTCTCTGCAGAGTCCCAAAACAGGCGTTTTCAGCCCATTACCGGCATATGGAAGAAACAGCAGTAAGCACAGGGAAATATCTGCTTCTAAATCCAAAACGCAGCTATCTAACAGAACGGTTGTCAATGTGTGCACTCAACTTCCAGAGTTAAACCCGTGTGTGGATTCAGCAGTCTGCAAACACTTTCTCTGCAGAGTCCCAAAACAGGCGTTTTCAGCCCATTACCGGCATATGGAAGAAACAGCAGTAAGCCCAGGGAAATATCTGCTTCTAAATCCAAAACGCAGCTATCTAACAGAACGGTTGTCAATGTGTGCACTCAACTTCCAGAGTTAAACCCGTGTGTGGATTCAGCAGTCTGCAAACACTTTCTGTGCAGAGTCTCAAAACAGGCCTTTCCGGCCCAGTACCGGCATATATAAGAAAGAGCATTAAGACTGCGTCTAAAACTCAGAAGACACGTTTCTTTCAAACTGCTCGGCCTTGTGTTCTTTGGCCTAAGGGAGTTGAATCTATGTTTAGATTCAGCGAGATAGAAACACGTTTATTCTAGGAGTTGTCTTTGGACATTCCAGATTGAATGGGAGTATATGCTGTAAAGAGAAATATCTGTTTCTAAAACCAAAATGGATCTATCTAGCAGAGTGGTTGTGAATGTGTGCCTTCGGCTTAAAGAGGTAAACTGCTCTTCTCATGCAGCACTTTAGAAACCCTTTATATGCAAATTCTCATGCAGACCTTTCCAGCAAAACACCAGCCTATAGGAAATAGCAGTAAGACTGCATCTTTAACATGGAAGAAACTGTTTTCAAACTGCTCTGCTGTGTGTTCATTCATATAAGAGACTTGAATATATGTTCAGATTCAGCTAGTTAGCAACACGTTTCTTCCAGGAGCTGTGTTTGCCTATTCCAGAGTATACTGGAGTATAAGATGTAAAGACAAATGTCTCGTTCCAAAAGAAAAACGGATGATCTAATGGAATGGTTGTCAATGTGTGCATTCAACTTACTGAGCTAAACTGCTGTTTGTATGCAGCAGTTTAGAAAACATTTCTGTGTAGATTCTCAAACAGACATTTCCAGCAAAATACCGGCCTATAAGAAATAGCAGTAAGACTGCGTCTAAAACTCAGAGGGAACGTTTCTTTCAAACTGCTCTGCAGTGTGTTCGTTCACCAAAGGTCGTTGAATCTATGTTTGGATTCAGCGAGTTTGAAACACGTTTATTCTAGGAGCTGCATTTCGATATTCCAGAGTGTATGGGAGTAAATGCTGTAAAGAGAAATATCTGTTTCTAAAACCAAAACGGAGCTATCTAACAGAATGGTTGTGAATGTGTGCATTCAACTTAAAGGGTTAATCTGCTCTTCTTAGGCAGCAGTTTAGAAACCCTTTATATGCAAATTCTAAAATCAACATTTGCAGCAAAACACCAGCCTAAAAGAAGTAGCAGTAAGACTGCATCTATAACATAGAAGAAACGTTTTCTTCAAAATGCTCTGCTCTGTGTTCATTCACCTAAGAGTCTTGAGTATATATTCAGATTCAGCGAGTAAGAAACACGTTTCTTCCAGGAGCTGCATTTGCATATTCCAGAGTGTACTGGAGTATAAGGTTTAAAGTGAAATATCTGGTTCTAAAACAAACACGGAGCCATCTAACAGAATGGTTGTCACTGTGTGCATTCAGCTTATTGAGATAAACTGTTGTTTCTATGCAGCAGTTTAGAAAAGATTTTTGTGCAGATTCTAAAACAGACATTCCCAGCAAAATACCGGCCTCTAAGAAATAGCAATAAGACTGCGTCTAAAACTCAAATAAAACGTTTCTTTCAAACTGCTGTGCTGTGTGTTCGTTCACCTAAGGGAGTTGAATCTATGTTTAGATTCAGCGACTTAGAAACACGTCTATTCTGGGAGCTGCGTTTGGCTATACCAGAATGAATGGGAGTATATGCTGTAACTAGAAACACAGGCTTCTAAAACCAAAACGGAGCTAGCTAACAGAATGATTGTGAATGAGGGCATTCAACTTAACGAATTAAACTGCTCCACTTAAGCAGCAGTTTACAAACCATTTATATGGAAATTCTAAAAACAACATTTCCAGGAAAACACCAGCCTAAAAGCAATAGCAGTTAACAGTGCATCTATAACATGGAAGAAATGTTTTTTTCAAACTCCTCTGCTGTGTGTTCATTCACCTAAGAGACTTCAATATATGCACAGATTTAGCGAGTTACAAACACGTTTCTTCCAGGAGCTGCGTATGCATATATCAGAGTGTACTGGGGTACAAGATGTAAAGAGAAATATCTGATTATACTTAGAAACCCGTTTCTTTTAGGAGCTGCGTTTGGAAATTCCAGAGTGAATGAGAGTATATGCTGTGAAGAGAAATAACTGCTTCTAAAACCAAAAGGCAGCTATCTAACTGAATGGTTGTCAATGCGTGCACTCAACTTCCAGAGATAAACCCGTGCGTGGATTCAGCAGTCTGCAAACACTTTCTCTGCAGAGTCCCCAAACAGGCGTTTTCAGCCCATTACCGGCATATGGAAGAAACAGCAGTAAGCACAGGGAAATATCTGCTTCTAAATCCAAAACGCAGCTATCTAACAGAACGGTTGTCAATGTGTGCACTCAACTTCCAGAGTTAAACCCGTGTGTGGATTCAGCAGTCTGCAAACACTTTCTCTGCAGAGTCCCAAAGCAGGCGTTTTCAGCCCATTACCGGCATATGGAAGAAACAGCAGTAAGCACAGGGAAATATCTGCTTCTAAATCCAAAACGCAGCTATCTAACAGAACGGTTGTCAATGTGTGCACTCAACTTCCAGAGTTAAACCCGTGTGTGGATTCAGCAGTCTGCAAACACTTTCTCTGCAGAGTCCCAAAACAGGCGTTTTCAGCCCATTACCGGCATATGGAAGAAACAGCAGTAAGCACAGGGAAATATCTGCTTCTAAATCCAAAACGCAGCTATCTAACAGAACGGTTGTCAATGTGTGCACTCAACTTCCAGAGTTAAACCCGTGTGTGGATTCAGCAGTCTGCAAACACTTTCTCTGCAGAGTCCCAAAACAGGCGTTTTCAGCCCATTACCGGCATAGGGAAGAAACAGCAGTAAGCACAGGGAAATATCTGCTTCTAAATCCAAAACGCAGCTATCTAACAGAACGGTTGTCAATGTGTGCACTCAACTTCCAGAGTTAAACCTGTGTGTGGATTCAGCAGTCTGCAGACACTTTCTCTGCAGAGTCCCAAACCAGGCGTTTTCAGCCCATTACCGGCATAGGGAAGAAACAGCAGTAAGCACAGGGAAATATCTGCTTCTAAATCCAAAACGCAGCTATCTAACAGAACGGTTGTCAATGTGTGCACTCAACTTCCAGAGTTAAACCCGTGTGTGGATTCAGCAGTCTGCAAACACTTTCTGTGCAGAGTCTCAAAACAGGCCTTTCCGGCCCAGTACCGGCCTATATGAGAAAGAGCATTAAGACTGCGTCTAAAACTCAGAAGAAACGTTTCTTTCAAACTGCTCGGCCGTGTGTTCTTTGACCTAAGGGAGTTTAATCTGTATTTAGATTCAGCGAGATAGAAACACGTTCATTCTAGGAGCTGTCTTTGGATATTCCAGAATGAATGGGAGTATATGCTGTAGAGAGAAATATCTGTTTCTAAAACCAAAATGGATCTATCTAGCAGAGTGGTTGTGAATGTGTGCCTTCGGCTTAAAGAGGTAAACTGCTCTTGTCATGCAGCACTTTAGAAACCCTTTATATGCAAATTCTCATACAGAGCTTTCCAGCAAAACACCAGCCTAAAGGAAATAGCAGTAAGACTGCATCTTTAACATGGAAGAAACTGTTTTCAAACTGCTCTGCTGTGTGTTCATTCATATAAGAGACTTGAATATATGTTCAGATTCAGCTAGTTAGCAACACGTTTCTTCCAGGAGCTGTGTTTGCCTATTCCAGAGTATACTGAAGTATAAGATGTAAAGACAAATGTCTCGTTCCAAAAGAAAAACGGATGATCTAATGGAATGGTGGTCAATGTGTGCATTCAACTTACTGAGCTAAACTGCTGTTTGTATGCAGCAGTTTAGAAAACATTTCTGTGTAGATTCTCAAACAGACATTTCCAGCAAAATACCGGCCTATAAGAAATAGCAGTAAGACTGCGTCTAAAACTCAGAGGGAACGTTTCTTTCAAACTGCTCTGCAGTGTGTTCGTTCACCAAAGGTCGTTGAATCTATGTTTGGATTCAGCGAGTTTGAAACACGTTTATTCTAGGAGCTGCATTTCGATATTCCAGAGTGTATGGGAGTAAATGCTGTAAAGAGAAATATCTGTTTCTAAAACCAAAACGGAGCTATCTAACAGAATGGTTGTGAATGTGTGCATTCAACTTAAAGGGTTAATCTGCTCTTCTTAGGCAGCAGTTTAGAAACCCTTTATATGCAAATTCTAAAATCAACATTTGCAGCAAAACACCAGCCTAAAAGAAGTAGCAGTAAGACTGCATCTATAACATAGAAGAAACGTTTTCTTCAAAATGCTCTGCTCTGTGTTCATTCACCTAAGAGTCTTGAGTATATGTTCAGATTCAGCGAGTAAGAAACACGTTTCTTCCAGGAGCTGCATTTGCATATTCCAGAGTGTACTGGAGTATAAGGTTTAAAGTGAAATATCTGGTTCTAAAACAAACACGGAGCCATCTAACAGAATGGTTGTCACTGTGTGCATTCAGCTTATTGAGATAAACTGTTGTTTCTATGCAGCAGTTTAGAAAAGATTTTTGTGCAGATTCTAAAACAGACACTCCCAGCAAAATACCGGCCTCTAAGAAATAGCAATAAGACTGCGTCTAAAACTCAAATAAAACGTTTCTTTCAAACTGCTGTGCTGTGTGTTCGTTCACCTAAGGGAGTTGAATCTATGTTTAGATTCAGCGACTTAGAAACACGCCTATTCTGGGAGCTGCGTTTGGCTATTCCAGAATGAATGGGAGTATATGCTGTAACTAGAAACACAGGCTTCTAAAACCAAAACGGAGCTAGCTAACAGAATGATTGTGAATGAGGGCATTCAACTTAACGAATTAAACTGCTCCACTTAAGCAGCAGTTTACAAACCATTTATATGGAAATTCTAAAACCAACATTTCCAGGAAAACACCAGCCTAAAAGCAATAGCAGTAACAGTGCATCTATAACATGGAAGAAATGTTTTTTTCAAACTCCTCTGCTGTGTGTTCATTCACCTAAGAGACTTCAATATATACTCAAATTCAGCGAGTTACAAACACGTTTCTTCCAGGAGCTGCGTTTGCAAATATCAGAGTGTACTGGGGTACAAGATGTAAAGAGAAATATCTGATTACACTTAGAAACCCGTTTCTTTTAGGAGCTGCGTTTGGATATTCCAGAGTGAATGAGAGTATATGCTGTAAAGAGAAATAACTGCTTCTAAAACCAAAAGGCAGCTATCTAACTGAATGGTTGTCAATGCGTGCACTCAACTTCCATAGATAAACCCGTGGGTGGATTCAGCAGTCTGCAAACACTTTCTGGGCAGAGTCACAAAACAGGCGTTTTCAGCCCATTACCGGCATAGGGAAGAAACAGCAGTAAGCACAGGGAAATATCTGCTTCTAAATCCAAAACGCAGCTATATAACAGAACGGTTGTCAATGTGTGCACTCAACTTCCAGAGATAAACCCGTGTGTGGATTCAGCAGTCTGCAAACACTTTCTCTGCAGAGTCCCAAAACAGGCGTTTTCAGCCCATTACCGGCATAGGGAAGAAACAGCAGTAAGCACAGGGAAATATCTGCTTCTAAATCCAAAACGCAGCTATCTAACAGAACGGTTGTCAATGTGTGCACTCAACTTCCAGAGTTAAACCTGTGTGTGGATTCAGCAGTCTGCAGACACTTTCTCTGCAGAGTCCGAAAACAGGCGTTTTCAGTCCATTACCGGCATAGGGAAGAAACAGCAGTAAGCACAGGGAAATATCTGCTTCTAAATCCAAAACGCAGCTATCTAACAGAACGGTTGTCAATGTGTGCACTCAACTTCCAGAGTTAAACCCGTGTGTGGATTCAGCAGTCTGCAAACACTTTCTCTGCAGAGTCCCAAAACAGGCGTTTTCAGCCCATTACCGGCATATGGAAGAAACAGCAGTAAGCACAGGGAAATATCTGCTTCTAAATCCAAAACGCAGCTATCTAACAGAACGGTTGTCAATGTGTGCACTCAACTTCCAGAGTTAAACCCGTGTGTGGATTCAGCAGTCTGCAAACACTTTCTCTGCAGAGTCCCCAAACAGGCGTTTTCAGCCCATTACCGCCATATGGAAGAAACAGCAGTAAGCACAGGGAAATATCTGCTTCTAAATCCAAAACGCAGCTATCTAACAGAACGGTTGTCAATGTGTGCACTCAACTTCCAGAGTTAAACCCGTGTGTGGATTCAGCAGTCTGCAAACACTTTCTCTGCAGAGTCCCAAAACAGGCGTTTTCAGCCCATTACCGGCATATGGAAGAAACAGCAGTAAGCACAGGGAAATATCTGCTTCTAAATCCAAAACGCAGCTATCTAACAGAACGGTTGTCAATGTGTGCACTCAACTTCCAGAGTTAAACCCGTGTGTGGATTCAGCAGTCTGCAAACACTTTCTCTGCAGAGTCCCAAAACAGGCGTTTTCAGCCCATTACCGGCATATGGAAGAAACAGCAGTAAGCACAGGGAAATATCTGCTTCTAAATCCAAAACGCAGCTATCTAACAGAACGGTTGTCAATGTGTGCACTCAACTTCCAGAGTTAAACCCGTGTGTGGATTCAGCAGTCTGCAAACACTTTCTCTGCAGAGTCCCAAAGCAGGCGTTTTCAGCCCATAACCGGCATAGGGAAGAAACAGCAGTAAGCACAGGGAAATATCTGCTTCTAAATCCAAAACGCAGCTATCTAACAGAACGGTTGTCAATGTGTGCACTCAACTTCCAGAGTTAAACCCGTGTGTGGATTCAGCAGTCTGCAAACACTTTCTCTGCAGAGTCCCAAAGCAGGCGTTTTCAGCCCATTACCGGCATATGGAAGAAACAGCAGTAAGCACAGGGAAATATCTGCTTCTAAATCCAAAACGCAGCTATCTAACAGAACGGTTGTCAATGTGTGCACTCAACTTCCAGAGTTAAACCCGTGTGTGGATTCAGCAGTCTGCAAACACTTTCTCTGCAGAGTCCCCAAACAGGCGTTTTCAGCCCATTACCGGCATATGGAAGAAACAGCAGTAAGCACAGGGAAATATCTGCTTCTAAATCCAAAACGCAGCTATCTAACAGAACGGTTGTCAATGTGTGCACTCAACTTCCAGAGTTAAACCCGTGTGTGGATTCAGCAGTCTGCAAACACTTTCTCTGCAGAGTCCCAAAACAGGCGTTTTCAGCCCATTACCGGCATATGGAAGAAACAGCAGTAAGCACAGGGAAATATCTGCTTCTAAATCCAAAACGCAGCTATTTAACAGAACGGTTGTCAATGTGTGCACTCAACTTCCAGAGTTAAACCTGTGTGTGGATTCAGCAGTCTGCAAACACTTTCTCTGCAGAGTCCCAAAACAGGCGTTTTCAGCCCATTACCGGCATATGGAAGAAACAGCAGTAAGCACAGGGAAATATCTGCTTCTAAATCCAAAACGCAGCTATCTAACAGAACGGTTGTCAATGTGTGCACTCAACTTCCAGAGTTAAACCCGTGTGTGGATTCAGCAGTCTGCAAACACTTTCTCTGCAGAGTCCCAAAACAGGCGTTTTCAGCCCATTACCGGCATATGGAAGAAACAGCAGTAAGCCCAGGGAAATATCTGCTTCTAAATCCAAAACGCAGCTATCTAACAGAACGGTTGTCAATGTGTGCACTCAACTTCCAGAGTTAAACCCGTGTGTGGATTCAGCAGTCTGCAAACACTTTCTGTGCAGAGTCTCAAAACAGGCCTTTCCGGCCCAGTACCGGCATATATAAGAAAGAGCATTAAGACTGCGTCTAAAACTCAGAAGACACGTTTCTTTCAAACTGCTCGGCCTTGTGTTCTTTGGCCTAAGGGAGTTGAATCTATGTTTAGATTCAGCGAGATAGAAACACGTTTATTCTAGGAGTTGTCTTTGGACATTCCAGATTGAATGGGAGTATATGCTGTAAAGAGAAATATCTGTTTCTAAAACCAAAATGGATCTATCTAGCAGAGTGGTTGTGAATGTGTGCCTTCGGCTTAAAGAGGTAAACTGCTCTTCTCATGCAGCACTTTAGAAACCCTTTATATGCAAATTCTCATGCAGACCTTTCCAGCAAAACACCAGCCTATAGGAAATAGCAGTAAGACTGCATCTTTAACATGGAAGAAACTGTTTTCAAACTGCTCTGCTGTGTGTTCATTCATATAAGAGACTTGAATATATGTTCAGATTCAGCTAGTTAGCAACACGTTTCTTCCAGGAGCTGTGTTTGCCTATTCCAGAGTATACTGGAGTATAAGATGTAAAGACAAATGTCTCGTTCCAAAAGAAAAACGGATGATCTAATGGAATGGTTGTCAATGTGTGCATTCAACTTACTGAGCTAAACTGCTGTTTGTATGCAGCAGTTTAGAAAACATTTCTGTGTAGATTCTCAAACAGACATTTCCAGCAAAATACCGGCCTATAAGAAATAGCAGTAAGACTGCGTCTAAAACTCAGAGGGAACGTTTCTTTCAAACTGCTCTGCAGTGTGTTCGTTCACCAAAGGTCGTTGAATCTATGTTTGGATTCAGCGAGTTTGAAACACGTTTATTCTAGGAGCTGCATTTCGATATTCCAGAGTGTATGGGAGTAAATGCTGTAAAGAGAAATATCTGTTTCTAAAACCAAAACGGAGCTATCTAACAGAATGGTTGTGAATGTGTGCATTCAACTTAAAGGGTTAATCTGCTCTTCTTAGGCAGCAGTTTAGAAACCCTTTATATGCAAATTCTAAAATCAACATTTGCAGCAAAACACCAGCCTAAAAGAAGTAGCAGTAAGACTGCATCTATAACATAGAAGAAACGTTTTCTTCAAAATGCTCTGCTCTGTGTTCATTCACCTAAGAGTCTTGAGTATATATTCAGATTCAGCGAGTAAGAAACACGTTTCTTCCAGGAGCTGCATTTGCATATTCCAGAGTGTACTGGAGTATAAGGTTTAAAGTGAAATATCTGGTTCTAAAACAAACACGGAGCCATCTAACAGAATGGTTGTCACTGTGTGCATTCAGCTTATTGAGATAAACTGTTGTTTCTATGCAGCAGTTTAGAAAAGATTTTTGTGCAGATTCTAAAACAGACATTCCCAGCAAAATACCGGCCTCTAAGAAATAGCAATAAGACTGCGTCTAAAACTCAAATAAAACGTTTCTTTCAAACTGCTGTGCTGTGTGTTCGTTCACCTAAGGGAGTTGAATCTATGTTTAGATTCAGCGACTTAGAAACACGTCTATTCTGGGAGCTGCGTTTGGCTATACCAGAATGAATGGGAGTATATGCTGTAACTAGAAACACAGGCTTCTAAAACCAAAACGGAGCTAGCTAACAGAATGATTGTGAATGAGGGCATTCAACTTAACGAATTAAACTGCTCCACTTAAGCAGCAGTTTACAAACCATTTATATGGAAATTCTAAAAACAACATTTCCAGGAAAACACCAGCCTAAAAGCAATAGCAGTTAACAGTGCATCTATAACATGGAAGAAATGTTTTTTTCAAACTCCTCTGCTGTGTGTTCATTCACCTAAGAGACTTCAATATATGCACAGATTTAGCGAGTTACAAACACGTTTCTTCCAGGAGCTGCGTATGCATATATCAGAGTGTACTGGGGTACAAGATGTAAAGAGAAATATCTGATTATACTTAGAAACCCGTTTCTTTTAGGAGCTGCGTTTGGAAATTCCAGAGTGAATGAGAGTATATGCTGTAAAGAGAAATAACTGCTTCTAAAACCAAAAGGCAGCTATCTAACTGAATGGTTGTCAATGCGTGCACTCAACTTCCAGAGATAAACCCGTGCGTGGATTCAGCAGTCTGCAAACACTTTCTCTGCAGAGTCCCCAAACAGGCGTTTTCAGCCCATTACCGGCATATGGAAGAAACAGCAGTAAGCACAGGGAAATATCTGCTTCTAAATCCAAAACGCAGCTATCTAACAGAACGGTTGTCAATGTGTGCACTCAACTTCCAGAGTTAAACCCGTGTGTGGATTCAGCAGTCTGCAAACACTTTCTCTGCAGAGTCCCAAAGCAGGCGTTTTCAGCCCATTACCGGCATATGGAAGAAACAGCAGTAAGCACAGGGAAATATCTGCTTCTAAATCCAAAACGCAGCTATCTAACAGAACGGTTGTCAATGTGTGCACTCAACTTCCAGAGTTAAACCCGTGTGTGGATTCAGCAGTCTGCAAACACTTTCTCTGCAGAGTCCCAAAACAGGCGTTTTCAGCCCATTACCGGCATATGGAAGAAACAGCAGTAAGCACAGGGAAATATCTGCTTCTAAATCCAAAACGCAGCTATCTAACAGAACGGTTGTCAATGTGTGCACTCAACTTCCAGAGTTAAACCCGTGTGTGGATTCAGCAGTCTGCAAACACTTTCTCTGCAGAGTCCCAAAACAGGCGTTTTCAGCCCATTACCGGCATAGGGAAGAAACAGCAGTAAGCACAGGGAAATATCTGCTTCTAAATCCAAAACGCAGCTATCTAACAGAACGGTTGTCAATGTGTGCACTCAACTTCCAGAGTTAAACCTGTGTGTGGATTCAGCAGTCTGCAGACACTTTCTCTGCAGAGTCCCAAACCAGGCGTTTTCAGCCCATTACCGGCATAGGGAAGAAACAGCAGTAAGCACAGGGAAATATCTGCTTCTAAATCCAAAACGCAGCTATCTAACAGAACGGTTGTCAATGTGTGCACTCAACTTCCAGAGTTAAACCCGTGTGTGGATTCAGCAGTCTGCAAACACTTTCTGTGCAGAGTCTCAAAACAGGCCTTTCCGGCCCAGTACCGGCCTATATGAGAAAGAGCATTAAGACTGCGTCTAAAACTCAGAAGAAACGTTTCTTTCAAACTGCTCGGCCGTGTGTTCTTTGACCTAAGGGAGTTTAATCTGTATTTAGATTCAGCGAGATAGAAACACGTTCATTCTAGGAGCTGTCTTTGGATATTCCAGAATGAATGGGAGTATATGCTGTAAAGAGAAATATCTGTTTCTAAAACCAAAATGGATCTATCTAGCAGAGTGGTTGTGAATGTGTGCCTTCGGCTTAAAGAGGTAAACTGCTCTTGTCATGCAGCACTTTAGAAACCCTTTATATGCAAATTCTCATACAGAGCTTTCCAGCAAAACACCAGCCTAAAGGAAATAGCAGTAAGACTGCATCTTTAACATGGAAGAAACTGTTTTCAAACTGCTCTGCTGTGTGTTCATTCATATAAGAGACTTGAATATATGTTCAGATTCAGCTAGTTAGCAACACGTTTCTTCCAGGAGCTGTGTTTGCCTATTCCAGAGTATACTGAAGTATAAGATGTAAAGACAAATGTCTCGTTCCAAAAGAAAAACGGATGATCTAATGGAATGGTGGTCAATGTGTGCATTCAACTTACTGAGCTAAACTGCTGTTTGTATGCAGCAGTTTAGAAAACATTTCTGTGTAGATTCTCAAACAGACATTTCCAGCAAAATACCGGCCTATAAGAAATAGCAGTAAGACTGCGTCTAAAACTCAGAGGGAACGTTTCTTTCAAACTGCTCTGCAGTGTGTTCGTTCACCAAAGGTCGTTGAATCTATGTTTGGATTCAGCGAGTTTGAAACACGTTTATTCTAGGAGCTGCATTTCGATATTCCAGAGTGTATGGGAGTAAATGCTGTAAAGAGAAATATCTGTTTCTAAAACCAAAACGGAGCTATCTAACAGAATGGTTGTGAATGTGTGCATTCAACTTAAAGGGTTAATCTGCTCTTCTTAGGCAGCAGTTTAGAAACCCTTTATATGCAAATTCTAAAATCAACATTTGCAGCAAAACACCAGCCTAAAAGAAGTAGCAGTAAGACTGCATCTATAACATAGAAGAAACGTTTTCTTCAAAATGCTCTGCTCTGTGTTCATTCACCTAAGAGTCTTGAGTATATGTTCAGATTCAGCGAGTAAGAAACACGTTTCTTCCAGGAGCTGCATTTGCATATTCCAGAGTGTACTGGAGTATAAGGTTTAAAGTGAAATATCTGGTTCTAAAACAAACACGGAGCCATCTAACAGAATGGTTGTCACTGTGTGCATTCAGCTTATTGAGATAAACTGTTGTTTCTATGCAGCAGTTTAGAAAAGATTTTTGTGCAGATTCTAAAACAGACACTCCCAGCAAAATACCGGCCTCTAAGAAATAGCAATAAGACTGCGTCTAAAACTCAAATAAAACGTTTCTTTCAAACTGCTGTGCTGTGTGTTCGTTCACCTAAGGGAGTTGAATCTATGTTTAGATTCAGCGACTTAGAAACACGCCTATTCTGGGAGCTGCGTTTGGCTATTCCAGAATGAATGGGAGTATATGCTGTAACTAGAAACACAGGCTTCTAAAACCAAAACGGAGCTAGCTAACAGAATGATTGTGAATGAGGGCATTCAACTTAACGAATTAAACTGCTCCACTTAAGCAGCAGTTTACAAACCATTTATATGGAAATTCTAAAACCAACATTTCCAGGAAAACACCAGCCTAAAAGCAATAGCAGTAACAGTGCATCTATAACATGGAAGAAATGTTTTTTTCAAACTCCTCTGCTGTGTGTTCATTCACCTAAGAGACTTCAATATATACTCAAATTCAGCGAGTTACAAACACGTTTCTTCCAGGAGCTGCGTTTGCAAATATCAGAGTGTACTGGGGTACAAGATGTAAAGAGAAATATCTGATTACACTTAGAAACCCGTTTCTTTTAGGAGCTGCGTTTGGATATTCCAGAGTGAATGAGAGTATATGCTGTAAAGAGAAATAACTGCTTCTAAAACCAAAAGGCAGCTATCTAACTGAATGGTTGTCAATGCGTGCACTCAACTTCCAGAGATAAACCCGTGGGTGGATTCAGCAGTCTGCAAACACTTTCTGGGCAGAGTCACAAAACAGGCGTTTTCAGCCCATTACCGGCATAGGGAAGAAACAGCAGTAAGCACAGGGAAATATCTGCTTCTAAATCCAAAACGCAGCTATATAACAGAACGGTTGTCAATGTGTGCACTCAACTTCCAGAGATAAACCCGTGTGTGGATTCAGCAGTCTGCAAACACTTTCTCTGCAGAGTCCCAAAACAGGCGTTTTCAGCCCATTACCGGCATAGGGAAGAAACAGCAGTAAGCACAGGGAAATATCTGCTTCTAAATCCAAAACGCAGCTATCTAACAGAACGGTTGTCAATGTGTGCACTCAACTTCCAGAGTTAAACCTGTGTGTGGATTCAGCAGTCTGCAGACACTTTCTCTGCAGAGTCCGAAAACAGGCGTTTTCAGCCCATTACCGGCATAGGGAAGAAACAGCAGTAAGCACAGGGAAATATCTGCTTCTAAATCCAAAACGCAGCTATCTAACAGAACGGTTGTCAATGTGTGCACTCAACTTCCAGAGTTAAACCCGTGTGTGGATTCAGCAGTCTGCAAACACTTTCTCTGCAGAGTCCCAAAACAGGCGTTTTCAGCCCATTACCGGCATATGGAAGAAACAGCAGTAAGCACAGGGAAATATCTGCTTCTAAATCCAAAACGCAGCTATCTAACAGAACGGTTGTCAATGTGTGCACTCAACTTCCAGAGTTAAACCCGTGTGTGGATTCAGCAATCTGCAAACACTTTCTCTGCAGAGTCCCAAAACAGGCGTTTTCAGCCCATTACCGGCATATGGAAGAAACAGCAGTAAGCACAGGGAAATATCTGCTTCTAAATCCAAAACGCAGCTATCTAACAGAACGGTTGTCAATGTGTGCACTCAACTTCCAGAGTTAAACCCGTGTGTGGATTCAGCAGTCTGCAAACACTTTCTCTGCAGAGTCCCAAAACAGGCGTTTTCAGCCCATTACCGGCATATGGAAGAAACAGCAGTAAGCACAGGGAAATATCTGCTTCTAAATCCAAAACGCAGCTATCTAACAGAACGGTTGTCAATGTGTGCACTCAACTTCCAGAGTTAAACCCGTGTGTGGATTCAGCAGTCTGCAAACACTTTCTCTGCAGAGTCCCAAAACAGGCGTTTTCAGCCCATTACCGGCATATGGAAGAAACAGCAGTAAGCACAGGGAAATATCTGCTTCTAAATCCAAAACGCAGCTATCTAACAGAACGGTTGTCAATGTGTGCACTCAACTTCCAGAGTTAAACCCGTGTGTGGATTCAGCAGTCTGCAAACACTTTCTCTGCAGAGTCCCAAAGCAGGCGTTTTCAGCCCATAACCGGCATAGGGAAGAAACAGCAGTAAGCACAGGGAAATATCTGCTTCTAAATCCAAAACGCAGCTATCTAACAGAACGGTTGTCAATGTGTGCACTCAACTTCCAGAGTTAAACCCGTGTGTGGATTCAGCAGTCTGCAAACACTTTCTCTGCAGAGTCCCAAAACAGGCGTTTTCAGCCCATTACCGGCATATGGAAGAAACAGCAGTAAGCACAGGGAAATATCTGCTTCTAAATCCAAAACGCAGCTATCTAACAGAACGGTTGTCAATGTGTGCACTCAACTTCCAGAGTTAAACCCGTGTGTGGATTCAGCAGTCTGCAAACACTTTCTCTGCAGAGTCCGAAAACAGGCGTTTTCAGCCCATTACCGGCATATGGAAGAAACAGCAGTAAGAACAGGGAAATATCTGCTTCTAAATCCAAAACGCAGCTATCTAACAAAACGGTTGTCAATGCGTGCACTCAACTTCCAGAGTTAAACCCGTGTGTGGATTCAGCAGTCTGCAAACACTTTCTCTGCAGAGTCCCAAAACAGGCGTTTTCAGCCCATTACCGGCATATGGAAGAAACAGCAGTAAGCACAGGGAAATATCTGCTTCTAAATCCAAAACGCAGCTATCTAACAGAACGGTTGTCAATGTGTGCACTCAACTTCCAGAGTTAAACCCGTGTGTGGATTCAGCAGTCTGCAAACACTTTCTCTGCAGAGTCCCAAACCAGGCGTTTTCAGCCCATTACCAGCATATGGAAGAAACAGCAGTAAGCACAGGGAAATATCTGCTTCTAAATCCAAAACGCAGCTATCTAACAGAACGGTTGTCAATGTGTGCACTCAACTTCCAGAGTTAAACCCGTGTGTGGATTCAGCAGTCTGCAAACACTTTCTCTGCAGAGTCCCAAACCAGGCGTTTTCAGCCCATTACCGGCATAGGGAAGAAACAGCAGTAAGCACAGGGAAATATCTGCTTCTAAATCCAAAACGCAGCTATCTAACAGAACGGTTGTCAATGTGTGCACTCAACTTCCAGAGTTAAACCCGTGTGTGGATTCAGCAGTCTGCAAACACTTTCTCTGCAGAGTCCCAAAGCAGGCGTTTTCAGCCCATTACCGGCATATGGAAGAAACAGCAGTAAGCACAGGGAAATATCTGCTTCTAAATCCAAAACGCAGCTATCTAACAGAACGGTTGTCAATGTGTGCACTCAACTTCCAGAGTTAAACCCGTGTGTGGATTCAGCAGTCTGCAAACACTTTCTCTGCAGAGTTCCAAACCAGGCGTTTTCAGCCCTTTACCGGCATATGGAAGAAACAGCAGTAAGCACAGGGAAATATCTGCTTCTAAATCCAAAACGCAGCTATCTAACAGAACGGTTGTCAATGTGTGCACTCAACTTCCAGAGTTAAACCCGTGTGTGGATTCAGCAGTCTGCAAACACTTTCTCTGCAGAGTCCGAAAACAGGCGTTTTCAGCCCTTTACCGGCATATGGAAGAAACAGCAGTAAGCACAGGGAAATATCTGCTTGTAAATCCAAAACGCAGCTATCTAACAGAACGGTTGTCAACGTGTGCACTCAACTTCCAGAGTTAAACCCGTGTGTGGATTCAGCAGTCTGCAAACACTTTCTCTGCAGAGTCCCAAAGCAGGCGTTTTCAGCCCATTACCGGCATATGGAAGAAACAGCAGTAAGCACAGGGAAATATCTGCTTCTAAATCCAAAACGCAGCTATCTAACAGAACGGTTGTCAATGTGTTCACTCAACTTCCAGAGTTAAACCCGTGTGTGGATTCAGCAGTCTGCAAACACTTTCTCTGCAGAGTCCCAAAACACGGGTTTTCAGCCCATTACCGGCATATGGAAGAAACAGCAGTAAGCACAGGGAAATATCTGCTTCTAAATCCAAAACGCAGCTATCTAACAGAACGGTTGTCAATGTGTGAACTCAACTTCCACAGTTAAACCCGTGTGTGGATTCAGCAGTCTGCAAACACTTTCTCTGCAGAGTCCCAAAACAGGCGTTTTCAGCCCATTACCGGCATATGGAAGAAACAGCAGTAAGCACAGGGAAATATCTGCTTCTAAATCCAAAACGCAGCTATCTAACAGAACGGTTGTCAATGTGTGCACTCAACTTCCAGTGTTAAACCCGTGTGTGGATTCAGCAGTCTGCAAACACTTTCTCTGCAGAGTCCCAAAACAGGCCTTTTCAGCCCATTACCGGCATATGGAAGAAACAGCAGTAAGCACAGGGAAATATCTGCTTCTAAATCCAAAACGCAGCTATCTAACAGAACGGTTGTCAATGTGTGCACTCAACTTCCAGAGTTAAACCCGTGAGTGGATTCAGCAGTCTGCAAACACTTTCTCTGCAGAGTCCCAAAGCAGGCGTTTTCAGCCCATTACCGGCATATGGTAGAAACAGCAGTAAGCCCAGGGAAATATCTGCTTCTAAATCCAAAACGCAGCTATCTAACAGAACGGTTGTCAATGTGTGCACTCAACTTCCAGAGTTAAACCCGTGTGTGGATTCAGCAGTCTGCAAACACTTTCTCTGCAGAGTCCCAAAACAGGCGTTTTCAGCCCATTACCGGCATACGGAAGAAACAGCAGTAAGCACAGGGAAATATCTGCTTCTAAATCCAAAACGCAGCTATCTAACAGAACGGTTGTCAATGTGTGCACTCAACTTCCAGAGTTAAACCCGTGTGTGGATTCAGCAGTCTGCAAACACTTTCTCTGCAGAGTCCCAAAACAGGCGTTTTCAGCCCATTACCGGCATATGGAAGAAACAGCAGTAAGCACAGGGAAATATCTGCTTCTAAATCCAAAACGCAGCTATCTAACAGAACGGTTGTCAATGTGTGCACTCAACTTCCAGAGTTAAACCCGTGTGTGGATTCAGCAGTCTGCAAACACTTTCTCTGCAGAGTCCCAAAACAGGCGTTTTCAGCCCATTACCGGCATATGGAAGAAACAGCAGTAAGCACAGGGAAATATCTGCTTCTAAATCCAAAACGCAGCTATCTAACAGAACGGTTGTCAATGTGTGCACTCGACTTCCAGAGTTAAACCCGTGTGTGGATTCAGCAGTCTGCAAACACTTTCTCTGCAGAGTCCCAAAACAGGCGTTTTCAGCCCATTACCGGCATATGGAAGAAACAGCAGTAAGCACAGGGAAATATCTGCTTCTAAATCCAAAACGCAGCTACCTAACAGAACGGTTGTCAATGTGTGCACTCAACTTCCAGAGTTAAACCCGTGTGTGGATTCAGCAGTCTGCAAACACTTTCTCTGCAGAGTCCCCAAACAGGCGTTTTCAGCCCATTACCGGCATATGGAAGAAACAGCAGTAAGCACAGGGAAATATCTGCTTCTAAATCCAAAACGCAGCTATCTAACAGAACGGTTGTCAATGTGTGCACTCGACTTCCAGAGTTAAACCCGTGTGTGGATTCAGCAGTCTGCAAACACTTTCTCTGCAGAGTCCCAAAACTGGCGTTTTCAGCCCATTACCGGCATATGGAAGAAACAGCAGTAAGCACAGGGAAATATCTGCTTCTAAATCCAAAACGCAGCTATCTAACAGAACGGTTGTCAATGTGTGCACTCAACTTCCAGAGTTAAACCCGTGTGTGGATTCAGCAATCTGCAAACACTTTCTCTGCAGAGTACCAAAACAGGCGTTTTCAGCCCATTACCGGCATACGGAAGAAACAGCAGTAAGCACAGGGAAATATCTGCTTCTAAATCCAAAACGCAGCTATCTAACAGAACGGTTGTCAATGTGTGCACTCAACTTCCAGAGTTAAACCCGTGTGTGGATTCAGCAGTCTGCAAACACTTTCTCTGCAGAGTCCCAAAGCAGGCGTTTTCAGCCCATTACCGGCATACGGAAGAAACAGCAGTAAGCACAGGGAAATATCTGCTTCTAAATCCAAAACGCAGCTATCTAACAGAACGGTTGTCAATGTGTGCACTCAACTTCCAGAGTTAAACCCGTGTGTGGATTCAGCAGTCTGCAAACACTTTCTCTGCAGAGTCCCAAACCAGGCGTTTTCAGCCCATTACCGGCATATGGAAGAAACAGCAGTAAGCACAGGGAAATATCTGCTTCTAAATCCAAAACGCAGCTATCTAACAGAACGGTTGTCAATGTGTGCACTCAACTTCCAGAGTTAAACCCGTGTGTGGATTCAGCAGTCTGCAAACACTTTCTCTGCAGAGTCCGAAAACAGGCGTTTTCAGCCCATTACCGGCATATGGAAGAAACAGCAGTAAGCACAGGGAAATATCTGCTTCTAAATCCAAAACTCAGCTATCTAACAGAACGGTTGTCAATGTGTGCACTCAACTTCCAGAGTTAAACCCGTGTGTGGATTCAGCAGTCTGCAAACACTTTCTCTGCAGAGTCCCAAACCAGGCGTTTTCAGCCCATTACCGGCATATGGAAGAAACAGCAGTAAGCACAGGGAAATATCTGCTTCTAAATCCAAAACGCAGCTATCTAACAGAACGGTTGTCAATGTGTGCACTCAACTTCCAGAGTTAAACCCGTGTGTGGATTCAGCAGTCTGCAAACACTTTCTCTGCAGAGTCCCAAAACAGGCGTTTTCAGCCCATTACCGGCATATGGAAGAAACAGCAGTAAGCACAGGGAAATATCTGCTTCTAAATCCAAAACGCAGCTATCTAACAGAACGGTTGTCAATGTGTGCACTCAACTTCCAGAGTTAAACCCGTGTGTGGATTCAGCAGTCTGCAAACACATTCTCTGCAGAGTCCCAAAACAGGCGTTTTCAGCCCATTACCGGCATACGGAAGAAACAGCAGTAAGCACAGGGAAATATCTGCTTCTAAATCCAAAACGCAGCTATCTAACAGAACGGTTGTCAATGTGTGCACTCAACTTCCAGAGTTAAACCCGTGTGTGGATTCAGCAGTCTGCAAACACTTTCTCTGCAGAGTCCCAAACCAGGCGTTTTCAGCCCATTACCGGCATACGGAAGAAACAGCAGTAAGCACAGGGAAATATCTGCTTCTAAATCCAAAACGCAGCTATCTAACAGAACGGTTGTCAATGTGTGCACTCAACTTCCAGAGTTAAACCCGTGTGTGGATTCAGCAGTCTGCAAACACTTTCTCTGCAGAGTCCCAAACCAGGCGTTTTCAGCCCATTACCGGCATATGGAAGAAACAGCAGTAAGCACAGGGAAATATCTGCTTCTAAATCCAAAACGCAGCTATCTAACAGAACGGTTGTCAATGTGTGCACTCAACTTCCAGAGTTAAACCCGTGTGTGGATTCAGCAGTCTGCAAACACTTTCTCTGCAGAGTCCGAAAACAGGCGTTTTCAGCCCATTACCGGCATATGGAAGAAACAGCAGTAAGCACAGGGAAATATCTGCCTGTAAATCCAAAACGCAGCTATCTAACAGAACGGTTGTCAACGTGTGCACTCAACTTCCAGAGTTAAACCCGTGTGTGGATTCAGCAGTCTGCAAACACTTTCTCTGCAGAGTCCCAAAACAGGCGTTTTCAGCCCATTACCGGCATATGGAAGAAACAGCAGTAAGCACAGGGAAATATCTGCTTCTAAATCCAAAACGCAGCTATCTAACAGAACGGTTGTCAATGTGTGCACTCAACTTCCAGAGTTAAACCCGTGTGTGGATTCAGCAGTCTGCAAACACTTTCTCTGCAGAGTCCCAAAACAGGCGTTTTCAGCCCATTACCGGCATATGGAAGAAACAGCAGTAAGCACAGGGAAATATCTGCTTCTAAATCCAAAACGCAGCTATCTAACAGAACGGTTGTCAATGTGTGCACTCAACTTCCAGAGTTAAACCCGTGTGTGGATTCAGCAGTCTGCAAACACTTTCTCTGCAGAGTCCCAAAACAGGCGTTTTCAGCCCATTACCGGCATATGGAAGAAACAGCAGTAAGCACAGGGAAATATCTGCTTCTAAATCCAAAACGCAGCTATCTAACAGAACGGTTGTCAATGTGTGCACTCAACTTCCAGAGTTAAACCCGTGTGTGGATTCAGCAGTCTGCAAACACTTTCTCTGCAGTCCCAAACCAGGCGTTTTCAGCCCATTACCGGCATAGGGAAGAAACAGCAGTAAGCACAGGGAAATATCTGCTTCTAAATCCAAAACGCAGCTATCTAACAGAACGGTTGTCAATGTGTGCACTCAACTTCCAGAGTTAAACCCGTGTGTGGATTCAGCAGTCTGCAAACACTTTCTCTGCAGAGTCCCAAAACAGGCGTTTTCAGCCCATTACCGGCATATGGAAGAAACAGCAGTAAGCACAGGGAAATATCTGCTTCTAAATCCAAAACGCAGCTATCTAACAGAACGGTTGTCAATGTGTGCACTCAACTTCCAGAGTTAAACCCGTGTGTGGATTCAGCAGTCTGCAAACACTTTCTCTGCAGAGTCCCAAACCAGGCGTTTTCAGCCCATTACCGGCATATGGAAGAAACAGCAGTAAGCACAGGGAAATATCTGCTTCTAAATCCAAAACGCAGCTATCTAACAGAACGGTTGTCAATGTGTGCACTCAACTTCCAGAGTTAAACCCGTGTGTGGATTCAGCAGTCTGCAAACACTTTCTCTGCAGAGTCCGAAAACAGGCGTTTTCAGCCCATTACCGGCATATGGAAGAAACAGCAGTAAGCACAGGGAAATATCTGCTTCTAAATCCAAAACGCAGCTATCTAACAGAACGGTTGTCAATGTGTGCACTCAACTTCCAGAGTTAAACCCGTGTGTGTGGATTCAGCAGTCTGCAAACACTTTCTCTGCAGAGTCCGAAAACAGGCGTTTTCAGCCCATTACCGGCATATGGAAGAAACAGCAGTAAGCACAGGGAAATATCTGCTTCTAAATCCAAAACTCAGCTATCTAACAGAACGGTTGTCAATGTGTGCACTCAACTTCCAGAGTTAAACCCGTGTGTGGATTCAGCAGTCTGCAAACACTTTCTCTGCAGAGTCCCAAAACAGGCGTTTTCAGCCCATTACCGGCATATGGAAGAAACAGCAGTAAGCACAGGGAAATATCTGCTTTTAAATCCAAAACGCAGCTATCTAACAGAACGGTTGTCAATGTGTGCACTCAACTTCCAGAGTTAAACCCGTGTGTGGATTCAGCAGTCTGCAAACACTTTCTCTGCAGAGTCCCCAAACAGGCGTTTTCAGCCCATTACCGGCATATGGAAGAAACAGCAGTAAGCACAGGGAAATATCTGCTTCTAAATCCAAAACGCAGCTATCTAACAGAACGGTTGTCAATGTGTGCACTCAACTTCCAGAGTTAAACCCGTGTGTGGATTCAGCAGTCTGCAAACACTTTCTCTGCAGAGTCCCAAAACAGGCGTTTTTCAGCCCATTACCGGCATACGGAAGAAACAGCAGTAAGCACAGGGAAATATCTGCTTCTAAATCCAAAACGCAGCTATCTAACAGAACGGTTGTCAATGTGTGCACTCAACTTCCAGAGTTAAACCCGTGTGTGGATTCAGCAGTCTGCAAACACATTCTCTGCAGAGTCCCAAAACAGGCGTTTTCAGCCCATTACCGGCATACGGAAGAAACAGCAGTAAGCACAGGGAAATATCTGCTTCTAAATCCAAAACGCAGCTATCTAACAGAACGGTTGTCAATGTGTGCACTCAACTTCCAGAGTTAAACCCGTGTGTGGATTCAGCAGTCTGCAAACACTTTCTCTGCAGAGTCCCAAAACAGGCGTTTTCAGCCCATTACCGGCATACGGAAGAAACAGCAGTAAGCACAGGGAAATATCTGCTTCTAAATCCAAAACGCAGCTATCTAACAGAACGGTTGTCAATGTGTGCACTCAACTTCCAGAGTTAAACCCGTGTGTGGATTCAGCAGTCTGCAAACACTTTCTCTGCAGAGTCCGAAAACAGGCGTTTTCAGCCCATTACCGGCATATGGAAGAAACAGCAGTAAGCACAGGGAAATATCTGCTTCTAAATCCAAAACTCAGCTATCTAACAGAACGGTTGTCAATGTGTGCACTCAACTTCCAGAGTTAAACCCGTGTGTGGATTCAGCAGTCTGTAAACACTTTCTCTGCAGAGTCCCAAAACAGGCGTTTTCAGCCCATTACCGGCATATGGAAGAAACAGCAGTAAGCACAGGGAAATATCTGCTTCTAAATCCAAAACGCAGCTATCTAACAGAACGGTTGTCAATGTGTGCACTCAACTTCCAGAGTTAAACCCGTGTGTGGATTCAGCAGTCTGCAAACACTTTCTCTGCAGAGTCCGAAAACAGGCGTTTTCAGCCCATTACCGGCATATGGAAGAAACAGCAGTAAGCACAGGGAAATATCTGCTTCTAAATCCAAAACTCAGCTATCTAACAGAACGGTTGTCAATGTGTGCACTCAACTTCCAGAGTTAAACCCGTGTGTGGATTCAGCAGTCTGCAAACACTTTCTCTGCAGAGTCCCAAAACAGGCGTTTTCAGCCCATTACCGGCATATGGAAGAAACAGCAGTAAGCACAGGGAAATATCTGCTTCTAAATCCAAAACGCAGCTATGTAACAGAACGGTTGTCAATGTGTGCACTCAACTTCCAGAGTTAAACCCGTGTGTGGATTCAGCAGTCTGCAAACACTTTCTCTGCAGAGTCCCAAAACAGGCGTTTTCAGCCCATTACCGGCATATGGAAGAAACAGCAGTAAGCACAGGGAAATATCTGCTTCTAAATCCAAAACGCAGCTATCTAACAGAACGGTTGTCAATGTGTGCACTCAACTTCCAGAGTTAAACCCGTGTGTGGATTCAGCAGTCTGCAAACACATTCTCTGCAGAGTCCCAAAACAGGCGTTTTCAGCCCATTACCGGCATACGGAAGAAACAGCAGTAAGCACAGGGAAAAATCTGCTTCTAAATCCAAAACGCAGCTATCTAACAGAACGGTTGTCAATGTGTGCACTCAACTTCCAGAGTTAAACCCGTGTGTGGATTCAGCAGTCTGCAAACACTTTCTCTGCAGAGTCCCAAAGCAGGCGTTTTCAGCCCATTACCGGCATACGGAAGAAACAGCAGTAAGCACAGGGAAATATCTGCTTCTAAATCCAAAACGCAGCTATCTAACAGAACGGTTGTCAATGTGTGCACTCAACTTCCAGAGTTAAACCCGTGTGTGGATTCAGCAGTCTGCAAACACTTTCTCTGCAGAGTCCCCAAACAGGCGTTTTCAGCCCATTACCGGCATATGGAAGAAACAGCAGTAAGCACAGGGAAATATCTGCTTCTAAATCCAAAACTCAGCTATCTAACAGAACGGTTGTCAATGTGTGCACTCAACTTCCAGAGTTAAACCCGTGTGTGGATTCAGCAGTCTGCAAACACTTTCTCTGCAGAGTCCCAAAACAGGCGTTTTCAGCCCATTACCGGCATATGGAAGAAACAGCAGTAAGCACAGGGAAATATCTGCTTCTAAATCCAAAACGCAGCTATCTAACAGAACGGTTGTCAATGTGTGCACTCAACTTCCAGAGTTAAACCCGTGTGTGGATTCAGCAGTCTGCAAACACTTTCTCTGCAGAGTCCCAAAACAGGGGTTTTCAGCCCATTACCGGCATATGGAAGAAACAGCAGTAAGCACAGGGAAATATCTGCTTCTAAATCCAAAACGCAGCTATCTAACAGAACGGTTGTCAATGTGTGCACTCAACTTCCAGAGTTAAACCCGTGTGTGGATTCAGCAGTCTGCAAACACATTCTCTGCAGAGTCCGAAAACAGGCGTTTTCAGCCCATTACCGGTATATGGAAGAAACAGCAGTAAGCACAGGGAAATATCTGCTTCTAAATCCAAAACGCAGCTATCTAACAGAACGGTTGTCAATGTGTGCACTCAACTTCCAGAGTTAAACCCGTGTGTGGATTCAGCAGTCTGCAAACACTTTCTCTGCAGAGTCCCAAAACAGGGGTTTTCAGCCCGTTACCGGCATATGGAAGAAACAGCAGTAAGCACAGGGAAATATCTGCTTCTAAATCCAAAACGCAGCTATCTAACAGAACGGTTGTCAATGTGTGCACTCAACTTCCAGAGTTAAACCCGTGTGTGGATTCAGCAGTCTGCAAACACTTTCTCTGCAGAGTCCCAAAACAGGCGTTTTCAGCCCATTACCGGCATATGGAAGAAACAGCAGTAAGCCCAGGGAAATATCTGCTTCTAAATCCAAAACGCAGCTATCTAACAGAACGGTTGTCAATGTGTGCACTCAACTTCCAGAGTTAAACCCGTGTGTGGATTCAGCAGTCTGCAAACACTTTCTGTGCAGAGTCTCAAAACAGGCCTTTCCGGCCCAGTACCGGCATATATAAGAAAGAGCATTAAGACTGCGTCTAAAACTCAGAAGACACGTTTCTTTCAAACTGCTCGGCCTTGTGTTCTTTGGCCTAAGGGAGTTGAATCTATGTTTAGATTCAGCGAGATAGAAACACGTTTATTCTAGGAGTTGTCTTTGGACATTCCAGATTGAATGGGAGTATATGCTGTAAAGAGAAATATCTGTTTCTAAAACCAAAATGGATCTATCTAGCAGAGTGGTTGTGAATGTGTGCCTTCGGCTTAAAGAGGTAAACTGCTCTTCTCATGCAGCACTTTAGAAACCCTTTATATGCAAATTCTCATGCAGACCTTTCCAGCAAAACACCAGCCTATAGGAAATAGCAGTAAGACTGCATCTTTAACATGGAAGAAACTGTTTTCAAACTGCTCTGCTGTGTGTTCATTCATATAAGAGACTTGAATATATGTTCAGATTCAGCTAGTTAGCAACACGTTTCTTCCAGGAGCTGTGTTTGCCTATTCCAGAGTATACTGGAGTATAAGATGTAAAGACAAATGTCTCGTTCCAAAAGAAAAACGGATGATCTAATGGAATGGTGGTCAATGTGTGCATTCAACTTACTGAGCTAAACTGCTGTTTGTATGCAGCAGTTTAGAAAACATTTCTGTGTAGATTCTCAAACAGACATTTCCAGCAAAATACCGGCCTATAAGAAATAGCAGTAAGACTGCGTCTAAAACTCAGAGGGAACGTTTCTTTCAAACTGCTCTGCAGTGTGTTCGTTCACCAAAGGTCGTTGAATCTATGTTTGGATTCAGCGAGTTTGAAACACGTTTATTCTAGGAGCTGCATTTCGATATTCCAGAGTGTATGGGAGTAAATGCTGTAAAGAGAAATATCTGTTTCTAAAACCAAAACGGAGCTATCTAACAGAATGGTTGTGAATGTGTGCATTCAACTTAAAGGGTTAATCTGCTCTTCTTAGGCAGCAGTTTAGAAACCCTTTATATGCAAATTCTAAAATCAACATTTGCAGCAAAACACCAGCCTAAAAGAAGTAGCAGTAAGACTGCATCTATAACATAGAAGAAACGTTTTCTTCAAAATGCTCTGCTCTGTGTTCATTCACCTAAGAGTCTTGAGTATATATTCAGATTCAGCGAGTAAGAAACACGTTTCTTCCAGGAGCTGCATTTGCATATTCCAGAGTGTACTGGAGTATAAGGTTTAAAGTGAAATATCTGGTTCTAAAACAAACACGGAGCCATCTAACAGAATGGTTGTCACTGTGTGCATTCAGCTTATTGAGATAAACTGTTGTTTCTATGCAGCAGTTTAGAAAAGATTTTTGTGCAGATTCTAAAACAGACATTCCCAGCAAAATACCGGCCTCTAAGAAATAGCAATAAGACTGCGTCTAAAACTCAAATAAAACGTTTCTTTCAAACTGCTGTGCTGTGTGTTCGTTCACCTAAGGGAGTTGAATCTATGTTTAGATTCAGCGACTTAGAAACACGTCTATTCTGGGAGCTGCGTTTGGCTATACCAGAATGAATGGGAGTATATGCTGTAACTAGAAACACAGGCTTCTAAAACCAAAACGGAGCTAGCTAACAGAATGATTGTGAATGAGGGCATTCAACTTAACGAATTAAACTGCTCCACTTAAGCAGCAGTTTACAAACCATTTATATGGAAATTCTAAAAACAACATTTCCAGGAAAACACCAGCCTAAAAGCAATAGCAGTTAACAGTGCATCTATAACATGGAAGAAATGTTTTTTTCAATCTCCTCTGCTGTGTGTTCATTCACCTAAGAGACTTCAATATATGCACAGATTTAGCGAGTTACAAACACGTTTCTTCCAGGAGCTGCGTATGCATATATCAGAGTGTACTGGGGTACAAGATGTAAAGAGAAATATCTGATTATACTTAGAAACCCGTTTCTTTTAGGAGCTGCGTTTGGAAATTCCAGAGTGAATGAGAGTATATGCTGTAAAGAGAAATAACTGCTTCTAAAACCAAAAGGCAGCTATCTAACTGAATGGTTGTCAATGCGTGCACTCAACTTCCAGAGATAAACCCGTGCGTGGATTCAGCAGTCTGCAAACACTTTCTCTGCAGAGTCCCCAAACAGGCGTTTTCAGCCCATTACCGGCATATGGAAGAAACAGCAGTAAGCACAGGGAAATATCTGCTTCTAAATCCAAAACGCAGCTATCTAACAGAACGGTTGTCAATGTGTGCACTCAACTTCCAGAGTTAAACCCGTGTGTGGATTCAGCAGTCTGCAAACACTTTCTCTGCAGAGTCCCAAAGCAGGCGTTTTCAGCCCATTACCGGCATATGGAAGAAACAGCAGTAAGCACAGGGAAATATCTGCTTCTAAATCCAAAACGCAGCTATCTAACAGAACGGTTGTCAATGTGTGCACTCAACTTCCAGAGTTAAACCCGTGTGTGGATTCAGCAGTCTGCAAACACTTTCTCTGCAGAGTCCCAAAACAGGCGTTTTCAGCCCATTACCGGCATATGGAAGAAACAGCAGTAAGCACAGGGAAATATCTGCTTCTAAATCCAAAACGCAGCTATCTAACAGAAAGGTTGTCAATGTGTGCACTCAACTTCCAGAGTTAAACCCGTGTGTGGATTCAGCAGTCTGCAAACACTTTCTCTGCAGAGTCCCAAAACAGGCGTTTTCAGCCCATTACCGGCATAGGGAAGAAACAGCAGTAAGCACAGGGAAATATCTGCTTCTAAATCCAAAACGCAGCTATCTAACAGAACGGTTGTCAATGTGTGCACTCAACTTCCAGAGTTAAACCTGTGTGTGGATTCAGCAGTCTGCAGACACTTTCTCTGCAGAGTCCCAAACCAGGCGTTTTCAGCCCATTACCGGCATAGGGAAGAAACAGCAGTAAGCACAGGGAAATATCTGCTTCTAAATCCAAAACGCAGCTATCTAACAGAACGGTTGTCAATGTGTGCACTCAACTTCCAGAGTTAAACCCGTGTGTGGATTCAGCAGTCTGCAAACACTTTCTGTGCAGAGTCTCAAAACAGGCCTTTCCGGCCCAGTACCGGCCTATATGAGAAAGAGCATTAAGACTGCGTCTAAAACTCAGAAGAAACGTTTCTTTCAAACTGCTCGGCCGTGTGTTCTTTGACCTAAGGGAGTTTAATCTGTATTTAGATTCAGCGAGATAGAAACACGTTCATTCTAGGAGCTGTCTTTGGATATTCCAGAATGAATGGGAGTATATGCTGTAAAGAGAAATATCTGTTTCTAAAACCAAAATGGATCTATCTAGCAGAGTGGTTGTGAATGTGTGCCTTCGGCTTAAAGAGGTAAACTGCTCTTGTCATGCAGCACTTTAGAAACCCTTTATATGCAAATTCTCATACAGAGCTTTCCAGCAAAACACCAGCCTAAAGGAAATAGCAGTAAGACTGCATCTTTAACATGGAAGAAACTGTTTTCAAACTGCTCTGCTGTGTGTTCATTCATATAAGAGACTTGAATATATGTTCAGATTCAGCTAGTTAGCAACACGTTTCTTCCAGGAGCTGTGTTTGCCTATTCCAGAGTATACTGAAGTATAAGATGTAAAGACAAATGTCTCGTTCCAAAAGAAAAACGGATGATCTAATGGAATGGTGGTCAATGTGTGCATTCAACTTACTGAGCTAAACTGCTGTTTGTATGCAGCAGTTTAGAAAACATTTCTGTGTAGATTCTCAAACAGACATTTCCAGCAAAATACCGGCCTATAAGAAATAGCAGTAAGACTGCGTCTAAAACTCAGAGGGAACGTTTCTTTCAAACTGCTCTGCAGTGTGTTCGTTCACCAAAGGTCGTTGAATCTATGTTTGGATTCAGCGAGTTTGAAACACGTTTATTCTAGGAGCTGCATTTCGATATTCCAGAGTGTATGGGAGTAAATGCTGTAAAGAGAAATATCTGTTTCTAAAACCAAAACGGAGCTATCTAACAGAATGGTTGTGAATGTGTGCATTCAACTTAAAGGGTTAATCTGCTCTTCTTAGGCAGCAGTTTAGAAACCCTTTATATGCAAATTCTAAAATCAACATTTGCAGCAAAACACCAGCCTAAAAGAAGTAGCAGTAAGACTGCATCTATAACATAGAAGAAACGTTTTCTTCAAAATGCTCTGCTCTGTGTTCATTCACCTAAGAGTCTTGAGTATATGTTCAGATTCAGCGAGTAAGAAACACGTTTCTTCCAGGAGCTGCATTTGCATATTCCAGAGTGTACTGGAGTATAAGGTTTAAAGTGAAATATCTGGTTCTAAAACAAACACGGAGCCATCTAACAGAATGGTTGTCACTGTGTGCATTCAGCTTATTGAGATAAACTGTTGTTTCTATGCAGCAGTTTAGAAAAGATTTTTGTGCAGATTCTAAAACAGACACTCCCAGCAAAATACCGGCCTCTAAGAAATAGCAATAAGACTGCGTCTAAAACTCAAATAAAACGTTTCTTTCAAACTGCTGTGCTGTGTGTTCGTTCACCTAAGGGAGTTGAATCTATGTTTAGATTCAGCGACTTAGAAACACGCCTATTCTGGGAGCTGCGTTTGGCTATTCCAGAATGAATGGGAGTATATGCTGTAACTAGAAACACAGGCTTCTAAAACCAAAACGGAGCTAGCTAACAGAATGATTGTGAATGAGGGCATTCAACTTAACGAATTAAACTGCTCCACTTAAGCAGCAGTTTACAAACCATTTATATGGAAATTCTAAAACCAACATTTCCAGGAAAACACCAGCCTAAAAGCAATAGCAGTAACAGTGCATCTATAACATGGAAGAAATGTTTTTTTCAAACTCCTCTGCTGTGTGTTCATTCACCTAAGAGACTTCAATATATACTCAAATTCAGCGAGTTACAAACACGTTTCTTCCAGGAGCTGCGTTTGCAAATATCAGAGTGTACTGGGGTACAAGATGTAAAGAGAAATATCTGATTACACTTAGAAACCCGTTTCTTTTAGGAGCTGCGTTTGGATATTCCAGAGTGAATGAGAGTATATGCTGTAAAGAGAAATAACTGCTTCTAAAACCAAAAGGCAGCTATCTAACTGAATGGTTGTCAATGCGTGCACTCAACTTCCAGAGATAAACCCGTGTGTGGATTCAGCAGTCTGCAAACACTTTCTGGGCAGAGTCACAAAACAGGCGTTTTCAGCCCATTACCGGCATAGGGAAGAAACAGCAGTAAGCACAGGGAAATATCTGCTTCTAAATCCAAAACGCAGCTATATAACAGAACGGTTGTCAATGTGTGCACTCAACTTCCAGAGATAAACCCGTGTGTGGATTCAGCAGTCTGCAAACACTTTCTCTGCAGAGTCCCAAAACAGGCGTTTTCAGCCCATTACCGGCATAGGGAAGAAACAGCAGTAAGCACAGGGAAATATCTGCTTCTAAATCCAAAACGCAGCTATCTAACAGAACGATTGTCAATGTGTGCACTCAACTTCCAGAGTTAAACCTGTGTGTGGATTCAGCAGTCTGCAGACACTTTCTCTGCAGAGTCCGAAAACAGGCGTTTTCAGCCCATTACCGGCATAGGGAAGAAACAGCAGTAAGCACAGGGAAATATCTGCTTCTAAATCCAAAACGCAGCAATCTAACAGAACGGTTGTCAATGTGTGCACTCAACTTCCAGAGTTAAACCCGTGTGTGGATTCAGCAGTATGCAAACACTTTCTCTGCAGAGTCCCAAAACAGGCGTTTTCAGCCCATTACCGGCATATGGAAGAAACAGCAGTAAGCACAGGGAAATATCTGCTTCTAAATCCAAAACGCAGCTATCTAACAGAACGGTTGTCAATGTGTGCACTCAACTTCCAGAGTTAAACCCGTGTGTGGATTCAGCAGTCTGCAAACACTTTCTCTGCAGAGTCCCAAACCAGGCGTTTTCAGCCCATTACCGGCATATGGAAGAAACAGCAGTAAGCACAGGGAAATATCTGCTTCTAAATCCAAAACGCAGCTATCTAACAGAACGGTTGTCAATGTGTGCACTCAACTTCCAGAGTTAAACCCGTGTGTGGATTCAGCAGTCTGCAAACACTTTCTCTGCAGAGTCCCAAAACAGGCGTTTTCAGCCCATTACCGGCATATGGAAGAAACAGCAGTAAGCACAGGGAAATATCTGCTTCTAAATCCAAAACGCAGCTATCTAACAGAACGGTTGTCAATGTGTGCACTCAACTTCCAGAGTTAAACCCGTGTGTGGATTCAGCAGTCTGCAAACACTTTCTCTGCAGAGTCCCAAAACAGGCGTTTTCAGCCCATTACCGGCATATGGAAGAAACAGCAGTAAGCACAGGGAAATATCTGCTTCTAAATCCAAAACGCAGCTATCTAACAGAACGGTTGTCAATGTGTGCACTCAACTTCCAGAGTTAAACCCGTGTGTGGATTCAGCAGTCTGCAAACACTTTCTCTGCAGAGTCCCAAAGCAGGCGTTTTCAGCCCATAACCGGCATAGGGAAGAAACAGCAGTAAGCACAGGGAAATATCTGCTTCTAAATCCAAAACGCAGCTATCTAACAGAACGGTTGTCAATGTGTGCACTCAACTTCCAGAGTTAAACCCGTGTGTGGATTCAGCAGTCTGCAAACACTTTCTCTGCAGAGTCCCAAAACAGGCGTTTTCAGCCCATTACCGGCATATGGAAGAAACAGCAGTAAGCACAGGGAAATATCTGCTTCTAAATCCAAAACGCAGCTATCTAACAGAACGGTTGTCAATGTGTGCACTCAACTTCCAGAGTTAAACCCGTGTGTGGATTCAGCAGTCTGCAAACACTTTCTCTGCAGAGTCCGAAAACAGGCGTTTTCAGCCCATTACCGGCATATGGAAGAAACAGCAGTAAGCACAGGGAAATATCTGCTTCTAAATCCAAAACGCAGCTATCTAACAGAACGGTTGTCAATGCGTGCACTCAACTTCCAGAGTTAAACCCGTGTGTGGATTCAGCAGTCTGCAAACACTTTCTCTGCAGAGTCCCAAAACAGGCGTTTTCAGCCCATTACCGGCATATGGAAGAAACAGCAGTAAGCACAGGGAAATATCTGCTTC
Source organism: Aotus nancymaae (assembly GCF_030222135.1). Lineage (NCBI taxonomy): Eukaryota > Metazoa > Chordata > Mammalia > Primates > Aotidae > Aotus > Aotus nancymaae. The sequence continues at coordinate 50,331 of NW_026989489.1, forward strand.
TAAATCCAAAACGCAGCTATCTAACAGAACGGTTGTCAATGTGTGCACTCAACTTCCAGAGTTAAACCCGTGTGTGGATTCAGCAGTCTGCAAACACTTTCTCTGCAGAGTCCCAAACCAGGCGTTTTCAGCCCATTACCAGCATATGGAAGAAACAGCAGTAAGCACAGGGAAATATCTGCTTCTAAATCCAAAACGCAGCTATCTAACAGAACGGTTGTCAATGTGTGCACTCAACTTCCAGAGTTAAACCCGTGTGTGGATTCAGCAGTCTGCAGACACTTTCTCTGCAGAGTCCGAAAACAGGCGTTTTCAGCCCATTACCGGCATAGGGAAGAAACAGCAGTAAGCACAGGGAAATATCTGCTTCTAAATCCAAAACGCAGCTATCTAACAGATCGGTTGTCAATGTGTGCACTCAACTTCCAGAGTTAAACCCGTGTGTGGATTCAGCAGTCTGCAAACACTTTCTCTGCAGAGTCCCAAAGCAGGCGTTTTCAGCCCATTACCGGCATATGGAAGAAACAGCAGTAAGCACAGGGAAATATCTGCTTCTAAATCCAAAACGCAGCTATCTAACAGAACGGTTGTCAATGTGTGCACTCAACTTCCAGAGTTAAACCCGTGTGTGGATTCAGCAGTCTGCAAACACTTTCTCTGCAGAGTCCCAAACCAGGCGTTTTCAGCCCATTACCGGCATATGGAAGAAACAGCAGTAAGCACAGGGAAATATCTGCTTCTAAATCCAAAACGCAGCTATCTAACAGAACGGTTGTCAATGTGTGCACTCAACTTCCAGAGTTAAACCCGTGTGTGGATTCAGCAGTCTGCAAACACTTTCTCTGCAGAGTCCCAAAACAGGCGTTTTCAGCCCATTACCGGCATAGGGAAGAAACAGCAGTAAGCACAGGGAAATATCTGCTTCTAAATCCAAAACGCAGCTATCTAACAGAACGGTTGTCAATGTGTGCACTCAACTTCCAGAGTTAAACCTGTGTGTGGATTCAGCAGTCTGCAGACACTTTCTCTGCAGAGTCCCAAACCAGGCGTTTTCAGCCCATTACCGGCATATGGAAGAAACAGCAGTAAGCACAGGGAAATATCTGCTTCTAAATCCAAAACGCAGCTATCTAACAGAACGGTTGTCAATGTGTGCACTCAACTTCCAGAGTTAAACCCGTGTGTGGATTCAGCAGTCTGCAAGCACTTTCTGTGCAGAGTCTCAAAACAGGCCTTTCCGGCCCAGTACCGGCCTATATGAGAAAGAGCATTAAGACTGCGTCTAAAACTCAGAAGAAACGTTTCTTTCAAACTGCTCGGCCGTGTGTTCTTTGACCTAAGGGAGTTTAATCTGTATTTAGATTCAGCGAGATAGAAACACGTTCATTCTAGGAGCTGTCTTTGGATATTCCAGAATGAATGGGAGTATATGCTGTAAAGAGAAATATCTGTTTCTAAAACCAAAATGGATCTATCTAGCAGAGTGGTTGTGAATGTGTGCCTTCGGCTTAAAGAGGTAAACTGCTCTTGTCATGCAGCACTTTAGAAACCCTTTATATGCAAATTCTCATACAGAGCTTTCCAGCAAAACACCAGCCTAAAGGAAATAGCAGTAAGACTGCATCTTTAACATGGAAGAAACTGTTTTCAAACTGCTCTGCTGTGTGTTCATTCATATAAGAGACTTGAATATATGTTCAGATTCAGCTAGTTAGCAACACGTTTCTTCCAGGAGCTGTGTTTGCCTATTCCAGAGTATACTGAAGTATAAGATGTAAAGACAAATGTCTCGTTCCAAAAGAAAAACGGATGATCTAATGGAATGGTGGTCAATGTGTGCATTCAACTTACTGAGCTAAACTGCTGTTTGTATGCAGCAGTTTAGAAAACATTTCTGTGTAGATTCTCAAACAGACATTTCCAGCAAAATACCGGCCTATAAGAAATAGCAGTAAGACTGCGTCTAAAACTCAGAGGGAACGTTTCTTTCAAACTGCTCTGCAGTGTGTTCGTTCACCAAAGGTCGTTGAATCTATGTTTGGATTCAGCGAGTTTGAAACACGTTTATTCTAGGAGCTGCATTTCGATATTCCAGAGTGTATGGGAGTAAATGCTGTAAAGAGAAATATCTGTTTCTAAAACCAAAACGGAGCTATCTAACAGAATGGTTGTGAATGTGTGCATTCAACTTAAAGGGTTAATCTGCTCTTCTTAGGCAGCAGTTTAGAAACCCTTTATATGCAAATTCTAAAATCAACATTTGCAGCAAAACACCAGCCTAAAAGAAGTAGCAGTAAGACTGCATCTATAACATAGAAGAAACGTTTTCTTCAAAATGCTCTGCTCTGTGTTCATTCACCTAAGAGTCTTGAGTATATGTTCAGATTCAGCGAGTAAGAAACACGTTTCTTCCAGGAGCTGCATTTGCATATTCCAGAGTGTACTGGAGTATAAGGTTTAAAGTGAAATATCTGGTTCTAAAACAAACACGGAGCCATCTAACAGAATGGTTGTCACTGTGTGCATTCAGCTTATTGAGATAAACTGTTGTTTCTATGCAGCAGTTTAGAAAAGATTTTTGTGCAGATTCTAAAACAGACACTCCCAGCAAAATACCGGCCTCTAAGAAATAGCAATAAGACTGCGTCTAAAACTCAAATAAAACGTTTCTTTCAAACTGCTGTGCTGTGTGTTCGTTCACCTAAGGGAGTTGAATCTATGTTTAGATTCAGCGACTTAGAAACACGCCTATTCTGGGAGCTGCGTTTGGCTATTCCAGAATGAATGGGAGTATATGCTGTAACTAGAAACACAGGCTTCTAAAACCAAAACGGAGCTAGCTAACAGAATGATTGTGAATGAGGGCATTCAACTTAACGAATTAAACTGCTCCACTTAAGCAGCAGTTTACAAACCATTTATATGGAAATTCTAAAACCAACATTTCCAGGAAAACACCAGCCTAAAAGCAATAGCAGTAACAGTGCATCTATAACATGGAAGAAATGTTTTTTTCAAACTCCTCTGCTGTGTGTTCATTCACCTAAGAGACTTCAATATATACTCAAATTCAGCGAGTTACAAACACGTTTCTTCCAGGAGCTGCGTTTGCAAATATCAGAGTGTACTGGGGTACAAGATGTAAAGAGAAATATCTGATTACACTTAGAAACCCGTTTCTTTTAGGAGCTGCGTTTGGATATTCCAGAGTGAATGAGAGTATATGCTGTAAAGAGAAATAACTGCTTCTAAAACCAAAAGGCAGCTATCTAACTGAATGGTTGTCAATGCGTGCACTCAACTTCCAGAGATAAACCCGTGCGTGGATTCAGCAGTCTGCAAACACTTTCTGGGCAGAGTCACAAAACAGGCGTTTTCAGCCCATTACCGGCATAGGGAAGAAACAGCAGTAAGCACAGGGAAATATCTGCTTCTAAATCCAAAACGCAGCTATATAACAGAACGGTTGTCAATGTGTGCACTCAACTTCCAGAGATAAACCCGTGTGTGGATTCAGCAGTCTGCAAACACTTTCTCTGCAGAGTCCCAAAACAGGCGTTTTCAGCCCATTACCGGCATAGGGAAGAAACAGCAGTAAGCACAGGGAAATATCTGCTTCTAAATCCAAAACGCAGCTATCTAACAGAACGGTTGTCAATGTGTGCACTCAACTTCCAGAGTTAAACCTGTGTGTGGATTCAGCAGTCTGCAGACACTTTCTCTGCAGAGTCCCAAAACAGGCGTTTTCAGCCCATTACCGGCATAGGGAAGAAACAGCAGTAAGCACAGGGAAATATCTGCTTCTAAATCCAAAACGCAGCTATCTAACAGAACGGTTGTCAATGTGTGCACTCAACTTCCAGAGTTAAACCCGTGTGTGGATTCAGCAGTCTGCAAACACTTTCTCTGCAGAGTCCCAAAACAGGCGTTTTCAGCCCATTACCGGCATATGGAAGAAACAGCAGTAAGCACAGGGAAATATCTGCTTCTAAATCCAAAACGCAGCTATCTAACAGAACGGTTGTCAATGTGTGCACTCAACTTCCAGAGTTAAAACGTGTGTGGATTCAGCAGTCTGCAAACACTTTCTCTGCAGAGTCCCAAACCAGGCGTTTTCAGCCCATTACCGGCATATGGAAGAAACAGCAGTAAGCACAGGGAAATATCTGCTTCTAAATCCAAAACGCAGCTATCTAACAGAACGGTTGTCAATGTGTGCACTCAACTTCCAGAGTTAAACCCGTGTGTGGATTCAGCAGTCTGCAAACACTTTCTCTGCAGAGTCCCAAAACAGGCGTTTTCAGCCCATTACCGGCATATGGAAGAAACAGCAGTAAGCACAGGGAAATATCTGCTTCTAAATCCAAAACGCAGCTATCTAACAGAACGGTTGTCAATGTGTGCACTCAACTTCCAGAGTTAAACCCGTGTGTGGATTCAGCAGTCTGCAAACACTTTCTCTGCAGAGTCCCAAAACAGGCGTTTTCAGCCCATTACCGGCATATGGAAGAAACAGCAGTAAGCACAGGGAAATATCTGCTTCTAAATCCAAAACGCAGCTATCTAACAGAACGGTTGTCAATGTGTGCACTCAACTTCCAGAGTTAAACCCGTGTGTGGATTCAGCAGTCTGCAAACACTTTCTCTGCAGAGTCCCAAAGCAGGCGTTTTCAGCCCATAACCGGCATAGGGAAGAAACAGCAGTAAGCACAGGGAAATATCTGCTTCTAAATCCAAAACGCAGCTATCTAACAGAACGGTTGTCAATGTGTGCACTCAACTTCCAGAGTTAAACCCGTGTGTGGATTCAGCAGTCTGCAAACACTTTCTCTGCAGAGTCCCAAAACAGGCGTTTTCAGCCCATTACCGGCATATGGAAGAAACAGCAGTAAGCACAGGGAAATATCTGCTTCTAAATCCAAAACGCAGCTATCTAACAGAACGGTTGTCAATGTGTGCACTCAACTTCCAGAGTTAAACCCGTGTGTGGATTCAGCAGTCTGCAAACACTTTCTCTGCAGAGTCCGAAAACAGGCGTTTTCAGCCCATTACCGGCATATGGAAGAAACAGCAGTAAGAACAGGGAAATATCTGCTTCTAAATCCAAAACGCAGCTATCTAACAGAACGGTTGTCAATGCGTGCACTCAACTTCCAGAGTTAAACCCGTGTGTGGATTCAGCAGTCTGCAAACACTTTCTCTGCAGAGTCCCAAAACAGGCGTTTTCAGCCCATTACCGGCATATGGAAGAAACAGCAGTAAGCACAGGGAAATATCTGCTTCTAAATCCAAAACGCAGCTATCTAACAGAACGGTTGTCAATGTGTGCACTCAACTTCCAGAGTTAAACCCGTGTGTGGATTCAGCAGTCTGCAAACACTTTCTCTGCAGAGTCCCAAACCAGGCGTTTTCAGCCCATTACCAGCATATGGAAGAAACAGCAGTAAGCACAGGGAAATATCTGCTTCTAAATCCAAAACGCAGCTATCTAACAGAACGGTTGTCAATGTGTGCACTCAACTTCCAGAGTTAAACCCGTGTGTGGATTCAGCAGTCTGCAGACACTTTCTCTGCAGAGTCCGAAAACAGGCGTTTTCAGCCCATTACCGGCATAGGGAAGAAACAGCAGTAAGCACAGGGAAATATCTGCTTCTAAATCCAAAACGCAGCTATCTAACAGAACGGTTGTCAATGTGTGCACTCAACTTCCAGAGTTAAACCCGTGTGTGGATTCAGCAGTCTGCAAACACTTTCTCTGCAGAGTCCCAAAACAGGCGTTTTCAGCCCATTACCGGCATATGGAAGAAACAGCAGTAAGCACAGGGAAATATCTGCTTCTAAATCCAAAACGCAGCTATCTAACAGAACGGTTGTCAATGTGTGCACTCAACTTCCAGAGTTAAACCCGTGTGTGGATTCAGCAGTCTGCAAACACTTTCTCTGCAGAGTCCCAAACCAGGCGTTTTCAGCCCATTACCGGCATATGGAAGAAACAGCAGTAAGCACAGGGAAATATCTGCTTCTAAATCCAAAACGCAGCTATCTAACAGAACGGTTGTCAATGTGTGCACTCAACTTCCAGAGTTAAACCCGTGTGTGGATTCAGCAGTCTGCAAACACTTTCTCTGCAGAGTCCCAAAACAGGCGTTTTCAGCCCATTACCGGCATATGGAAGAAACAGCAGTAAGCACAGGGAAATATCTGCTTCTAAATCCAAAACGCAGCTATCTAACAGAACGGTTGTCAATGTGTGCACTCAACTTCCAGAGTTAAACCCGTGTGTGGATTCAGCAGTCTGCAAACACTTTCTCTGCAGAGTCCCAAAACAGGCGTTTTCAGCCCATTACCGGCATATGGAAGAAACAGCAGTAAGCACAGGGAAATATCTGCTTCTAAATCCAAAACGCAGCTATCTAACAGAACAGTTGTCAATGTGTGCACTCAACTTCCAGAGTTAAACCCGTGTGTGGATTCAGCAGTCTGCAAACACTTTCTCTGCAGAGTCCCAAAGCAGGCGTTTTCAGCCCATAACCGGCATAGGGAAGAAACAGCAGTAAGCACAGGGAAATATCTGCTTCTAAATCCAAAACGCAGCTATCTAACAGAACGGTTGTCAATGTGTGCACTCAACTTCCAGAGTTAAACCCGTGTGTGGATTCAGCAGTCTGCAAACACTTTCTCTGCAGAGTCCCAAAACAGGCGTTTTCAGCCCATTACCGGCATATGGAAGAAACAGCAGTAAGCACAGGGAAATATCTGCTTCTAAATCCAAAATGCAGCTATCTAACAGAACGGTTGTCAATGTGTGCACTCAACTTCCAGAGTTAAACCCGTGTGTGGATTCAGCAGTCTGCAAACACTTTCTCTGCAGAGTCCGAAAACAGGCGTTTTCAGCCCATTACCGGCATATGGAAGAAACAGCAGTAAGAACAGGGAAATATCTGCTTCTAAATCCAAAACGCAGCTATCTAACAGAACGGTTGTCAATGCGTGCACTCAACTTCCAGAGTTAAACCCGTGTGTGGATTCAGCAGTCTGCAAACACTTTCTCTGCAGAGTCCCAAAACAGGCGTTTTCAGCCCATTACCGGCATATGGAAGAAACAGCAGTAAGCACAGGGAAATATCTGCTTCTAAATCCAAAACGCAGCTATCTAACAGAACGGTTGTCAATGTGTGCACTCAACTTCCAGAGTTAAACCCGTGTGTGGATTCAGCAGTCTGCAAACACTTTCTCTGCAGAGTCCCAAACCAGGCGTTTTCAGCCCATTACCAGCATATGGAAGAAACAGCAGTAAGCACAGGGAAATATCTGCTTCTAAATCCAAAACGCAGCTATCTAACAGAACGGTTGTCAATGTGTGCACTCAACTTCCAGAGTTAAACCCGTGTGTGGATTCAGCAGTCTGCAAACACTTTCTCTGCAGAGTCCCAAACCAGGCGTTTTCAGCCCATTACCGGCATAGGGAAGAAACAGCAGTAAGCACAGGGAAATATCTGCTTCTAAATCCAAAACGCAGCTATCTAACAGAACGGTTGTCAATGTGTGCACTCAACTTCCAGAGTTAAACCCGTGTGTGGATTCAGCAGTCTGCAAACACTTTCTCTGCAGAGTCCCAAAGCAGGCGTTTTCAGCCCATTACCGGCATATGGAAGAAACAGCAGTAAGCACAGGGAAATATCTGCTTCTAAATCCAAAACGCAGCTATCTAACAGAACGGTTGTCAATGTGTGCACTCAACTTCCAGAGTTAAACCCGTGTGTGGATTCAGCAGTCTGCAAACACTTTCTCTGCAGAGTTCCAAACCAGGCGATTTCAGCCCTTTACCGGCATATGGAAGAAACAGCAGTAAGCACAGGGAAATATCTGCTTCTAAATCCAAAACGCAGCTATCTAACAGAACGGTTGTCAATGTGTGCACTCAACTTCCAGAGTTAAACCCGTGTGTGGATTCAGCAGTCTGCAAACACTTTCTCTGCAGAGTCCGAAAACAGGCGTTTTCAGCCCATTACCGGCATATGGAAGAAACAGCAGTAAGCACAGGGAAATATCTGCTTGTAAATCCAAAACGCAGCTATCTAACAGAACGGTTGTCAACGTGTGCACTCAACTTCCAGAGTTAAACCCGTGTGTGGATTCAGCAGTCTGCAAACACTTTCTCTGCAGAGTCCCAAAGCAGGCGTTTTCAGCCCATTACCGGCATATGGAAGAAACAGCAGTAAGCACAGGGAAATATCTGCTTCTAAATCCAAAACGCAGCTATCTAACAGAACGGTTGTCAATGTGTTCACTCAACTTCCAGAGTTAAACCCGTGTGTGGATTCAGCAGTCTGCAAACACTTTCTCTGCAGAGTCCCAAAACACGGGTTTTCAGCCCATTACCGGCATATGGAAGAAACAGCAGTAAGCACAGGGAAATATCTGCTTCTAAATCCAAAACGCAGCTATCTAACAGAACGGTTGTCAATGTGTGAACTCAACTTCCACAGTTAAACCCGTGTGTGGATTCAGCAGTCTGCAAACACTTTCTCTGCAGAGTCCCAAAACAGGCCTTTTCAGCCCATTACCGGCATATGGAAGAAACAGCAGTAAGCACAGGGAAATATCTGCTTCTAAATCCAAAACGCAGCTATCTAACAGAACGGTTGTCAATGTGTGCACTCAACTTCCAGAGTTAAACCCGTGAGTGGATTCAGCAGTCTGCAAACACTTTCTCTGCAGAGTCCCAAAGCAGGCGTTTTCAGCCCATTACCGGCATATGGTAGAAACAGCAGTAAGCACAGGGAAATATCTGCTTCTAAATCCAAAACGCAGCTATCTAACAGAACGGTTGTCAATGTGTGCACTCAACTTCCAGAGTTAAACCCGTGTGTGGATTCAGCAGTCTGCAAACACTTTCTCTGCAGAGTCCCAAACCAGGCGTTTTCAGCCCATTACCGGCATACGGAAGAAACAGCAGTAAGCACAGGGAAATATCTGCTTCTAAATCCAAAACGCAGCTATCTAACAGAACGGTTGTCAATGTGTGCACTCAACTTCCAGAGTTAAACCCGTGTGTGGATTCAGCAGTCTGCAAACACTTTCTCTGCAGAGTCCCAAACCAGGCGTTTTCAGCCCATTACCGGCATATGGAAGAAACAGCAGTAAGCACAGGGAAATATCTGCTTCTAAATCCAAAACGCAGCTATCTAACAGAACGGTTGTCAATGTGTGCACTCAACTTCCAGAGTTAAACCCGTGTGTGGATTCAGCAGTCTGCAAACACTTTCTCTGCAGAGTCCCAAACCAGGCGTTTTCAGCCCATTACCGGCATATGGAAGAAACAGCAGTAAGCACAGGGAAATATCTGCTTCTAAATCCAAAACGCAGCTATCTAACAGAACGGTTGTCAATGTGTGCACTCAACTTCCAGAGTTAAACCCGTGTGTGGATTCAGCAATCTGCAAACACTTTCTCTGCAGAGTCCCAAAACAGGCGTTTTCAGCCCATTACCGGCATACGGAAGAAACAGCAGTAAGCACAGGGAAATATCTGCTTCTAAATCCAAAACGCAGCTATCTAACAGAACGGTTGTCAATGTGTGCACTCAACTTCCAGAGTTAAACCCGTGTGTGGATTCAGCAGTCTGCAAACACTTTCTCTGCAGAGTCCCAAACCAGGCGTTTTCAGCCCATTACCGGCATACGGAAGAAACAGCAGTAAGCACAGGGAAATATCTGCTTCTAAATCCAAAACGCAGCTATCTAACAGAACGGTTGTCAATGTGTGCACTCAACTTCCAGAGTTAAACCCGTGTGTGGATTCAGCAGTCTGCAAACACTTTCTCTGCAGAGTCCGAAAACAGGCGTTTTCAGCCCATTACCGGCATATGGAAGAAACAGCAGTAAGAACAGGGAAATATCTGCTTCTAAATCCAAAACGCAGCTATCTAACAGAACGGTTGTCAATGCGTGCACTCAACTTCCAGAGTTAAACCCGTGTGTGGATTCAGCAGTCTGCAAACACTTTCTCTGCAGAGTCCCAAAACAGGCGTTTTCAGCCCATTACCGGCATATGGAAGAAACAGCAGTAAGCACAGGGAAATATCTGCTTCTAAATCCAAAACGCAGCTATCTAACAGAACGGTTGTCAATGTGTGCACTCAACTTCCAGAGTTAAACCCGTGTGTGGATTCAGCAGTCTGCAAACACTTTCTCTGCAGAGTCCCAAACCAGGCGTTTTCAGCCCATTACCAGCATATGGAAGAAACAGCAGTAAGCACAGGGAAATATCTGCTTCTAAATCCAAAACGCAGCTATCTAACAGAACGGTTGTCAATGTGTGCACTCAACTTCCAGAGTTAAACCCGTGTGTGGATTCAGCAGTCTGCAGACACTTTCTCTGCAGAGTCCGAAAACAGGCGTTTTCAGCCCATTACCGGCATAGGGAAGAAACAGCAGTAAGCACAGGGAAATATCTGCTTCTAAATCCAAAACGCAGCTATCTAACAGAACGGTTGTCAATGTGTGCACTCAACTTCCAGAGTTAAACCCGTGTGTGGATTCAGCAGTCTGCAAACACTTTCTCTGCAGAGTCCCAAAACAGGCGTTTTCAGCCCATTACCGGCATATGGAAGAAACAGCAGTAAGCACAGGGAAATATCTGCTTCTAAATCCAAAACGCAGCTATCTAACAGAACGGTTGTCAATGTGTGCACTCAACTTCCAGAGTTAAACCCGTGTGTGGATTCAGCAGTCTGCAAACACTTTCTCTGCAGAGTCCCAAACCAGGCGTTTTCAGCCCATTACCGGCATATGGAAGAAACAGCAGTAAGCACAGGGAAATATCTGCTTCTAAATCCAAAACGCAGCTATCTAACAGAACGGTTGTCAATGTGTGCACTCAACTTCCAGAGTTAAACCCGTGTGTGGATTCAGCAGTCTGCAAACACTTTCTCTGCAGAGTCCCAAAACAGGCGTTTTCAGCCCATTACCGGCATATGGAAGAAACAGCAGTAAGCACAGGGAAATATCTGCTTCTAAATCCAAAACGCAGCTATCTAACAGAACGGTTGTCAATGTGTGCACTCAACTTCCAGAGTTAAACCCGTGTGTGGATTCAGCAGTCTGCAAACACTTTCTCTGCAGAGTCCCAAAACAGGCGTTTTCAGCCCATTACCGGCATATGGAAGAAACAGCAGTAAGCACAGGGAAATATCTGCTTCTAAATCCAAAACGCAGCTATCTAACAGAACAGTTGTCAATGTGTGCACTCAACTTCCAGAGTTAAACCCGTGTGTGGATTCAGCAGTCTGCAAACACTTTCTCTGCAGAGTCCCAAAGCAGGCGTTTTCAGCCCATAACCGGCATAGGGAAGAAACAGCAGTAAGCACAGGGAAATATCTGCTTCTAAATCCAAAACGCAGCTATCTAACAGAACGGTTGTCAATGTGTGCACTCAACTTCCAGAGTTAAACCCGTGTGTGGATTCAGCAGTCTGCAAACACTTTCTCTGCAGAGTCCCAAAACAGGCGTTTTCAGCCCATTACCGGCATATGGAAGAAACAGCAGTAAGCACAGGGAAATATCTGCTTCTAAATCCAAAACGCAGCTATCTAACAGAACGGTTGTCAATGTGTGCACTCAACTTCCAGAGTTAAACCCGTGTGTGGATTCAGCAGTCTGCAAACACTTTCTCTGCAGAGTCCCAAACCAGGCGTTTTCAGCCCATTACCAGCATATGGAAGAAACAGCAGTAAGCACAGGGAAATATCTGCTTCTAAATCCAAAACGCAGCTATCTAACAGAACGGTTGTCAATGTGTGCACTCAACTTCCAGAGTTAAACCCGTGTGTGGATTCAGCAGTCTGCAGACACTTTCTCTGCAGAGTCCGAAAACAGGCGTTTTCAGCCCATTACCGGCATAGGGAAGAAACAGCAGTAAGCACAGGGAAATATCTGCTTCTAAATCCAAAACGCAGCTATCTAACAGAACGGTTGTCAATGTGTGCACTCAACTTCCAGAGTTAAACCCGTGTGTGGATTCAGCAGTCTGCAAACACTTTCTCTGCAGAGTCCCAAAACAGGCGTTTTCAGCCCATTACCGGCATATGGAAGAAACAGCAGTAAGCACAGGGAAATATCTGCTTCTAAATCCAAAACGCAGCTATCTAACAGAACGGTTGTCAATGTGTGCACTCAACTTCCAGAGTTAAACCCGTGTGTGGATTCAGCAGTCTGCAAACACTTTCTCTGCAGAGTCCCAAACCAGGCGTTTTCAGCCCATTACCGGCATATGGAAGAAACAGCAGTAAGCACAGGGAAATATCTGCTTCTAAATCCAAAACGCAGCTATCTAACAGAACGGTTGTCAATGTGTGCACTCAACTTCCAGAGTTAAACCCGTGTGTGGATTCAGCAGTCTGCAAACACTTTCTCTGCAGAGTCCCAAAACAGGCGTTTTCAGCCCATTACCGGCATATGGAAGAAACAGCAGTAAGCACAGGGAAATATCTGCTTCTAAATCCAAAACGCAGCTATCTAACAGAACGGTTGTCAATGTGTGCACTCAACTTCCAGAGTTAAACCCGTGTGTGGATTCAGCAGTCTGCAAACACTTTCTCTGCAGAGTCCCAAAACAGGCGTTTTCAGCCCATTACCGGCATATGGAAGAAACAGCAGTAAGCACAGGGAAATATCTGCTTCTAAATCCAAAACGCAGCTATCTAACAGAACAGTTGTCAATGTGTGCACTCAACTTCCAGAGTTAAACCCGTGTGTGGATTCAGCAGTCTGCAAACACTTTCTCTGCAGAGTCCCAAAGCAGGCGTTTTCAGCCCATAACCGGCATAGGGAAGAAACAGCAGTAAGCACAGGGAAATATCTGCTTCTAAATCCAAAACGCAGCTATCTAACAGAACGGTTGTCAATGTGTGCACTCAACTTCCAGAGTTAAACCCGTGTGTGGATTCAGCAGTCTGCAAACACTTTCTCTGCAGAGTCCCAAAACAGGCGTTTTCAGCCCATTACCGGCATATGGAAGAAACAGCAGTAAGCACAGGGAAATATCTGCTTCTAAATCCAAAACGCAGCTATCTAACAGAACGGTTGTCAATGTGTGCACTCAACTTCCAGAGTTAAACCCGTGTGTGGATTCAGCAGTCTGCAAACACTTTCTCTGCAGAGTCCGAAAACAGGCGTTTTCAGCCCATTACCGGCATATGGAAGAAACAGCAGTAAGAACAGGGAAATATCTGCTTCTAAATCCAAAACGCAGCTATCTAACAGAACGGTTGTCAATGCGTGCACTCAACTTCCAGAGTTAAACCCGTGTGTGGATTCAGCAGTCTGCAAACACTTTCTCTGCAGAGTCCCAAAACAGGCGTTTTCAGCCCATTACCGGCATATGGAAGAAACAGCAGTAAGCACAGGGAAATATCTGCTTCTAAATCCAAAACGCAGCTATCTAACAGAACGGTTGTCAATGTGTGCACTCAACTTCCAGAGTTAAACCCGTGTGTGGATTCAGCAGTCTGCAAACACTTTCTCTGCAGAGTCCCAAACCAGGCGTTTTCAGCCCATTACCAGCATATGGAAGAAACAGCAGTAAGCACAGGGAAATATCTGCTTCTAAATCCAAAACGCAGCTATCTAACAGAACGGTTGTCAATGTGTGCACTCAACTTCCAGAGTTAAACCCGTGTGTGGATTCAGCAGTCTGCAAACACTTTCTCTGCAGAGTCCCAAACCAGGCGTTTTCAGCCCATTACCGGCATAGGGAAGAAACAGCAGTAAGCACAGGGAAATATCTGCTTCTAAATCCAAAACGCAGCTATCTAACAGAACGGTTGTCAATGTGTGCACTCAACTTCCAGAGTTAAACCCGTGTGTGGATTCAGCAGTCTGCAAACACTTTCTCTGCAGAGTCCCAAAGCAGGCGTTTTCAGCCCATTACCGGCATATGGAAGAAACAGCAGTAAGCACAGGGAAATATCTGCTTCTAAATCCAAAACGCAGCTATCTAACAGAACGGTTGTCAATGTGTGCACTCAACTTCCAGAGTTAAACCCGTGTGTGGATTCAGCAGTCTGCAAACACTTTCTCTGCAGAGTTCCAAACCAGGCGATTTCAGCCCTTTACCGGCATATGGAAGAAACAGCAGTAAGCACAGGGAAATATCTGCTTCTAAATCCAAAACGCAGCTATCTAACAGAACGGTTGTCAATGTGTGCACTCAACTTCCAGAGTTAAACCCGTGTGTGGATTCAGCAGTCTGCAAACACTTTCTCTGCAGAGTCCGAAAACAGGCGTTTTCAGCCCATTACCGGCATATGGAAGAAACAGCAGTAAGCACAGGGAAATATCTGCTTGTAAATCCAAAACGCAGCTATCTAACAGAACGGTTGTCAACGTGTGCACTCAACTTCCAGAGTTAAACCCGTGTGTGGATTCAGCAGTCTGCAAACACTTTCTCTGCAGAGTCCCAAAGCAGGCGTTTTCAGCCCATTACCGGCATATGGAAGAAACAGCAGTAAGCACAGGGAAATATCTGCTTCTAAATCCAAAACGCAGCTATCTAACAGAACGGTTGTCAATGTGTTCACTCAACTTCCAGAGTTAAACCCGTGTGTGGATTCAGCAGTCTGCAAACACTTTCTCTGCAGAGTCCCAAAACACGGGTTTTCAGCCCATTACCGGCATATGGAAGAAACAGCAGTAAGCACAGGGAAATATCTGCTTCTAAATCCAAAACGCAGCTATCTAACAGAACGGTTGTCAATGTGTGAACTCAACTTCCACAGTTAAACCCGTGTGTGGATTCAGCAGTCTGCAAACACTTTCTCTGCAGAGTCCCAAAACAGGCCTTTTCAGCCCATTACCGGCATATGGAAGAAACAGCAGTAAGCACAGGGAAATATCTGCTTCTAAATCCAAAACGCAGCTATCTAACAGAACGGTTGTCAATGTGTGCACTCAACTTCCAGAGTTAAACCCGTGAGTGGATTCAGCAGTCTGCAAACACTTTCTCTGCAGAGTCCCAAAGCAGGCGTTTTCAGCCCATTACCGGCATATGGTAGAAACAGCAGTAAGCACAGGGAAATATCTGCTTCTAAATCCAAAACGCAGCTATCTAACAGAACGGTTGTCAATGTGTGCACTCAACTTCCAGAGTTAAACCCGTGTGTGGATTCAGCAGTCTGCAAACACTTTCTCTGCAGAGTCCCAAACCAGGCGTTTTCAGCCCATTACCGGCATACGGAAGAAACAGCAGTAAGCACAGGGAAATATCTGCTTCTAAATCCAAAACGCAGCTATCTAACAGAACGGTTGTCAATGTGTGCACTCAACTTCCAGAGTTAAACCCGTGTGTGGATTCAGCAGTCTGCAAACACTTTCTCTGCAGAGTCCCAAACCAGGCGTTTTCAGCCCATTACCGGCATATGGAAGAAACAGCAGTAAGCACAGGGAAATATCTGCTTCTAAATCCAAAACGCAGCTATCTAACAGAACGGTTGTCAATGTGTGCACTCAACTTCCAGAGTTAAACCCGTGTGTGGATTCAGCAGTCTGCAAACACTTTCTCTGCAGAGTCCCAAACCAGGCGTTTTCAGCCCATTACCGGCATATGGAAGAAACAGCAGTAAGCACAGGGAAATATCTGCTTCTAAATCCAAAACGCAGCTATCTAACAGAACGGTTGTCAATGTGTGCACTCAACTTCCAGAGTTAAACCCGTGTGTGGATTCAGCAATCTGCAAACACTTTCTCTGCAGAGTCCCAAAACAGGCGTTTTCAGCCCATTACCGGCATACGGAAGAAACAGCAGTAAGCACAGGGAAATATCTGCTTCTAAATCCAAAACGCAGCTATCTAACAGAACGGTTGTCAATGTGTGCACTCAACTTCCAGAGTTAAACCCGTGTGTGGATTCAGCAGTCTGCAAACACTTTCTCTGCAGAGTCCCAAACCAGGCGTTTTCAGCCCATTACCGGCATACGGAAGAAACAGCAGTAAGCACAGGGAAATATCTGCTTCTAAATCCAAAACGCAGCTATCTAACAGAACGGTTGTCAATGTGTGCACTCAACTTCCAGAGTTAAACCCGTGTGTGGATTCAGCAGTCTGCAAACACTTTCTCTGCAGAGTCCCAAACCAGGCGTTTTCAGCCCATTACCGGCATATGGAAGAAACAGCAGTAAGCACAGGGAAATATCTGCTTCTAAATCCAAAACGCAGCTATCTAACAGAACGGTTGTCAATGTGTGCACTCAACTTCCAGAGTTAAACCCGTGTGTGGATTCAGCAGTCTGCAAACACTTTCTCTGCAGAGTCCCAAAACAGGCGTTTTCAGCCCATTACCGGCATATGGAAGAAACAGCAGTAAGCACAGGGAAATATCTGCTTCTAAATCCAAAACTCAGCTATCTCACAGAACGGTTGTCAATGTGTGCACTCAACTTCCAGAGTTAAACCCGTGTGTGGATTCAGCAGTCTGCAAACACTTTCTCTGCAGAGTCCCAAACCAGGCGTTTTCAGCCCATTACCGGCATATGGAAGAAACAGCAGTAAGCACAGGGAAATATCTGCTTCTAAATCCAAAACGCAGCTATCTAACAGAACGGTTGTCAATGTGTGCACTCAACTTCCAGAGTTAAACCCGTGTGTGGATTCAGCAGTCTGCAAACACTTTCTCTGCAGAGTCCCAAAACAGGCGTTTTCAGCCCATTACCGGCATATGGAAGAAACAGCAGTAAGCACAGGGAAATATCTGCTTCTAAATCCAAAACGCAGCTATCTAACAGAACGGTTGTCAATGTGTGCACTCAACTTCCAGAGTTAAAGCCGTGTGTGGATTCAGCAGTCTGCAAACACTTTCTCTGCAGAGTCCCAAAACAGGCGTTTTCAGCCCATTACCGGCATACGGAAGAAACAGCAGTAAGCACAGGGAAATATCTGCTTCTAAATCCAAAACGCAGCTATCTAACAGAACGGTTGTCAATGTGTGCACTCAACTTCCAGAGTTAAACCCGTGTGTGGATTCAGCAGTCTGCAAACACTTTCTCTGCAGAGTCCCAAACCAGGCGTTTTCAGCCCATTACCGGCATACGGAAGAAACAGCAGTAAGCACAGGGAAATATCTGCTTCTAAATCCAAAACGCAGCTATCTAACAGAACGGTTGTCAATGTGTGCACTCAACTTCCAGAGTTAAACCCGTGTGTGGATTCAGCAGTCTGCAAACACTTTCTCTGCAGAGTCCCCAAAACAGGGGTTTTCAGCCCATTACCGGCATATGGAAGAAACAGCAGTAAGCACAGGGAAATATCTGCTTCTAAATCCAAAACGCAGCTATCTAACAGAACGGTTGTCAATGTGTGCACTCAACTTCCAGAGTTAAACCCGTGTGTGGATTCAGCAGTCTGCAAACACTTTCTCTGCGGAGTCCGAAAACAGGCGTTTTCAGCCCATTACCGGCATATGGAAGAAACAGCAGTAAGCCCAGGGAAATATCTGCTTCTAAATCCAAAACTCAGCTATCTAACAGAACGGTTGTCAATGTGTGCACTCAACTTCCAGAGTTAAACCCGTGTGTGGATTCAGCAGTCTGCAAACACTTTCTCTGCAGAGTCCCAAACCAGGCGTTTTCAGCCCATTACCGGCATATGGAAGAAACAGCAGTAAGCACAGGGAAATATCTGCTTCTAAATCCAAAACGCAGCTATCTAACAGAACGGTTGTCAATGTGTGCACTCAACTTCCAGAGTTAAACCCGTGTGTGGATTCAGCAGTCTGCAAACACTTTCTCTGCAGAGTCCCAAAACAGGCGTTTTCAGCCCATTACCCGGCATATGGAAGAAACAGCAGTAAGCACAGGGAAATATCTGCTTCTAAATCCAAAACGCAGCTATCTAACAGAACGGTTGTCAATGTGTGCACTCAACTTCCAGAGTTAAACCCGTGTGTGGATTCAGCAGTCTGCAAACACTTTCTCTGCAGAGTCCCAAAACAGGCGTTTTCAGCCCATTACCGGCATACGGAAGAAACAGCAGTAAGCACAGGGAAATATCTGCTTCTAAATCCAAAACGCAGCTATCTAACAGAACTGTTGTCAATGTGTGCATTCAACTTCCAGAGTTAAACCCGTGTGTGGATTCAGCAGTCTGCAAACACTTTCTCTGCAGAGTCCCAAACCAGGCGTTTTCAGCCCATTACCAGCATACGGAAGAAACAGCAGTAAGCACAGGGAAATATCTGCTTCTAAATCCAAAACGCAGCTATCTAACAGAACGGTTGTCAATGTGTGCACTCAACTTCCAGAGTTAAACCCGTGTGTGGATTCAGCAGTCTGCAAACACTTTCTCTGCAGAGTCCCAAACCAGGCGTTTTCAGCCCATTACCGGCATATGGAAGAAACAGCAGTAAGCACAGGGAAATATCTGCTTCTAAATCCAAAACGCAGCTATCTAACAGAACGGTTGTCAATGTGTGCACTCAACTTCCAGAGTTAAACCCGTGTGTGGATTCAGCAGTCTGCAAACACTTTCTCTGCAGAGTCCGAAAACAGGCGTTTTCAGCCCATTACCGGCATATGGAAGAAACAGCAGTAAGCACAGGGAAATATCTGCCTGTAAATCCAAAACGCAGCTATCTAACAGAACGGTTGTCAACGTGTGCACTCAACTTCCAGAGTTAAACCCGTGTGTGGATTCAGCAGTCTGCAAACACTTTCTCTGCAGAGTCCCAAAACAGGCGTTTTCAGCCCATTACCGGCATATGGAAGAAACAGCAGTAAGCACAGGGAAATATCTGCTTCTAAATCCAAAACGCAGCTATCTAACAGAACGGTTGTCAATGTGTGCACTCAACTTCCAGAGTTAAACCCGTGTGTGGATTCAGCAGTCTGCAAACACTTTCTCTGCAGAGTCCCCCAAACAGGCGTTTCAGCCCATTACCGGCATATGGAAGAAACAGCAGTAAGCACAGGGAAATATCTGCTTCTAAATCCAAAACGCAGCTATCTAACAGAACGGTTGTCAATGTGTGCACTCAACTTCCAGAGTTAAACCCGTGTGTGGATTCAGCAGTCTGCAAAACACTTTCTCTGCAGAGTCCCAAAACAGGCGTTTTCAGCCCATTACCCGGCATATGGAAGAAACAGCAGTAAGCACAGGGAAATATCTGCTTCTAAATCCAAAACGCAGCTATCTAACAGAACGGTTGTCAATGTGTGCACTCAACTTCCAGAGTTAAACCCGTGTGTGGATTCAGCAGTCTGCAAACACTTTCTCTGCAGAGTCCCAAACCAGGCGTTTTCAGCCCATTACCGGCATAGGGAAGAAACAGCAGTAAGCACAGGGAAATATCTGCTTCTAAATCCAAAACGCAGCTATCTAACAGAACGGTTGTCAATGTGTGCACTCAACTTCCAGAGTTAAACCCGTGTGTGGATTCAGCAGTCTGCAAACACTTTCTCTGCAGAGTCCCAAAACAGGCGTTTTCAGCCCATTACCGGCATATGGAAGAAACAGCAGTAAGCACAGGGAAATATCTGCTTCTAAATCCAAAACGCAGCTATCTAACAGAACGGTTGTCAATGTGTGCACTCAACTTCCAGAGTTAAACCCGTGTGTGGATCAGCAGTCTGCAAACACTTTCTCTGCAGAGTCCCAAACCAGGCGTTTTCAGCCCATTACCGGCATATGGAAGAAACAGCAGTAAGCACAGGGAAATATCTGCTTCTAAATCCAAAACGCAGCTATCTAACAGAACGGTTGTCAATGTGTGCACTCAACTTCCAGAGTTAAAAACCCGTGTGTGGATTCAGCAGTCTGCAAACACTTTCTCTGCAGAGTCCCAAAACAGGCGTTTTCAGCCCATTACCGGCATATGGAAGAAACAGCAGTAAGCACAGGGAAATATCTGCTTCTAAATCCAAAACGCAGCTATCTAACAGAACGGTTGTCAATGTGTGCACTCAACTTCCAGAGTTAAAACCCGTGTGTGGATTCAGCAGTCTGCAAACACTTTCTCTGCAGAGTCCGAAAACAGGCGTTTTCAGCCCATTACCGGCATATGGAAGAAACAGCAGTAAGCACAGGGAAATATCTGCTTCTAAATCCCAAAACTCAGCTATCTAACAGAACGGTTGTCAATGTGTGCACTCAACTTCCAGAGTTAAACCCGTGTGTGGATTCAGCAGTCTGCAAACACTTTCTCTGCAGAGTCCCAAAACAGGCGTTTTCAGCCCATTACCGGCATATGGAAGAAACAGCAGTAAGCACAGGGAAATATCTGCTTCTAAATCCAAAACGCAGCTATCTAACAGAACGGTTGTCAATGTGTGCACTCAACTTCCAGAGTTAAAACCCGTGTGTGGATTCAGCAGTCTGCAAACACTTTCTCTGCAGAGTCCCCAAACAGGCGTTTTCAGCCCATTACCGGCATATGGAAGAAACAGCAGTAAGCACAGGGAAATATCTGCTTCTAAATCCAAAACGCAGCTATCTAACAGAACGGTTGTCAATGTGTGCACTCAACTTCCAGAGTTAAAACCCGTGTGTGGATTCAGCAGTCTGCAAACACTTTCTCTGCAGAGTCCCAAAACAGGCGTTTTCAGCCCATTACCGGCATATGGAAGAAACAGCAGTAAGCACAGGGAAATATCTGCTTCTAAATCCAAAACGCAGCTATCTAACAGAACGGTTGTCAATGTGTGCACTCAACTTCCAGAGTTAAACCCGTGTGTGGATTCAGCAGTCTGCAAACACTTTCTCTGCAGAGTCCCCAAACAGGCGTTTTCAGCCCATTACCGGCATATGGAAGAAACAGCAGTAAGCACAGGAAATATCTGCTTCTAAATCCAAAACGCAGCTATCTAACAGAACGGTTGTCAATGTGTGCACTCAACTTCCAGAGTTAAACCCGTGTGTGGATTCAGCAGTCTGCAAACACTTTCTCTGCAGAGTCCCAAAACAGGCGTTTTCAGCCCATTACCGGCATATGGAAGAAACAGCAGTAAGCACAGGGAAATATCTGCTTCTAAATCCAAAACGCAGCTATCTAACAGAACGGTTGTCAATGTGTGCACTCAACTTCCAGAGTTAAACCCGTGTGTGGATTCAGCAGTCTGCAAACACTTTCTCTGCAGAGTCCCAAAACAGGCGTTTTCAGCCCATTACCGGCATATGGAAGAAACAGCAGTAAGCACAGGGAAATATCTGCTTCTAAATCCAAAACGCAGCTATCTAACAGAACGGTTGTCAATGTGTACACTCAACTTCCAGAATTAAACCCGTGTGTGGATTCAGCAGTCTGCAAACACTTTCTCTGCAGAGTCCCAAAGCAGGCGTTTTCAGCCCTTTACCGGCATATGGAAGAAACAGCAGTAAGCACAGGGAAATATCTGCTTCTAAATCCAAAACGCAGCTATCTAACAGAACGGTTGTCAATGTGTGCACTCAACTTCCAGAGTTAAACCCGTGTGTGGATTCAGCAGTCTGCAAACACTTTCTCTGCAGAGTCCCAAAACAGGCGTTTTCAGCCCATTACCGGCATATGGAAGAAACAGCAGTAAGCACAGGGAAATATCTGCTTCTAAATCCAAAACGCAGCTATTTAACAGAACGGTTGTCAATGTGTGCACTCAACTTCCAGAGTTAAACCCGTGTGTGGATTCAGCAGTCTGCAAACACTTTCTCTGCAGAGTCCCCAAAACAGGCGTTTTCAGCCCATTACCGGCATATGGAAGAAACAGCAGTAAGCACAGGGAACTATCTGCTTCTAAATCCAAAACGCAGCTATCTAACAGAACGGTTGTCAATGTGTGCACTCAACTTCCAGAGTTAAACCCGTGTGTGGATTCAGCAGTCTGCAAACACTTTCTCTGCAGAGTACCAAAACAGGCGTTTTCAGCCCATTACCGGCATATGGAAGAAACAGCAGTAAGCACAGGGAAATATCTGCTTCTAAATCCAAAACGCAGCTATCTAACAGAACGGTTGTCAATGTGTGCACTCAACTTCCAGAGTTAAACCCGTGTGTGGATTCAGCAGTCTGCAAACACTTTCTCTGCAGAGTCCCAAAACAGGCGTTTTCAGCCCATTACCGGCATATGGAAGAAACAGCAGTAAGCACAGGGAAATATCTGCTTCTAAATCCAAAACGCAGCTATCTAACAGAACGGTTGTCAATGTGTGCACTCAACTTCCAGAGTTAAACCCGTGTGTGGATTCAGCAGTCTGCAAACACTTTCTCTGCAGAGTCCCAAAACAGGCGTTTTCAGCCCATTACCGGCATATGGAAGAAACAGCAGTAAGCACAGGGAAATATCTGCTTCTAAATCCAAAAACGCAGCTATCTAACAGAACGGTTGTCAATGTGTGCACTCAACTTCCAGAGTTAAACCCGTGTGTGGATTCAGCAGTCTGCAAACACTTTCTCTGCAGAGTCCCCAAACAGGCGTTTTCAGCCCATTACCGGCATATGGAAGAAACAGCAGTAAGCACAGGGAAATATCTGCTTCTAAATCCAAAACGCAGCTATCTAACAGAACGGTTGTCAATGTGTGCACTCAACTTCCAGAGTTAAACCCGTGTGTGGATTCAGCAGTCTGCAAACACTTTCTCTGCAGAGTCCCCAAACAGGCGTTTTCAGCCCATTACCGGCATATGGAAGAAACAGCAGTAAGCACAGGGAAATATCTGCTTCTAAATCCAAAACGCAGCTATCTAACAGAACGGTTGTCAATGTGTGCACTCAACTTCCAGAGTTAAACCCGTGTGTGGATTCAGCAGTCTGCAAAACACTTTCTCTGCAGAGTCCCCAAACAGGCGTTTTCAGCCCATTACCGGCATATGGAAGAAACAGCAGTAAGCACAGGGAAATATCTGCTTCTAAATCCAAAACGCAGCTATTTAACAGAACGGTTGTCAATGTGTGCACTCAACTTCCAGAGTTAAACCTGTGTGTGGATTCAGCAGTCTGCAAACACTTTCTCTGCAGAGTCCCAAAACAGGCGTTTTCAGCCCATTACCGGCATATGGAAGAAACAGCAGTAAGCACAGGGAAATATCTGCTTCTAAATCCAAAACGCAGCTATCTAACAGAACGGTTGTCAATGTGTGCACTCAACTTCCAGAGTTAAACCCGTGTGTGGATTCAGCAGTCTGCAAACACTTTCTCTGCAGAGTCCCAAAACAGGCGTTTTCAGCCCATTACCGGCATATGGAAGAAACAGCAGTAAACACAGGGAAATATCTGCTTCTAAATCCAAAACGCAGCTATCTAACAGAACGGTTGTCAATGTGTGCACTCAACTTCCAGAGTTAAACCCGTGTGTGGATTCAGCAGTCTGCAAACACTTTCTCTGCAGAGTCCCAAAACAGGCGTTTTCAGCCCATTACCGGCATATGGAAGAAACAGCAGTAAGCACAGGGAAATATCTGCTTCTAAATCCAAAACGCAGCTATCTAACAGAACGGTTGTCAATGTGTGCACTCAACTTCCAGAGTTAAACCCGTGTGTGGATTCAGCAGTCTGCAAACACTTTCTCTGCAGAGTCCCAAACCAGGCGTTTTCAGCCCATTACCGGCATATGGAAGAAACAGCAGTAAGCACAGGGAAATATCTGCTTCTAAATCCAAAACGCAGCTATCTAACAGAACGGTTGTCAATGTGTGCACTCAACTTCCAGAGTTAAACCCGTGTGTGGATTCAGCAGTCTGCAAACACTTTCTCTGCAGAGTCCCCAAACAGGCGTTTTCAGCCCATTACCGGCATATGGAAGAAACAGCAGTAAGCACAGGGAAATATCTGCTTCTAATCCAAAACGCAGCTATCTAAC
>NW_026989490.1:0-31555 GCF_030222135.1 Aotus nancymaae
GATTCAGCAGTCTGCAAACACTTTCTCTGCAGAGTCCCAAAACAGGCGTTTTCAGCCCATTACCGGCATATGGAAGAAACAGCAGTAAGCACAGGGAAATATCTGCTTCTAAATCCAAAACGCAGCTATCTAACAGAACGGTTGTCAATGTGTGCACTCAACTTCCAGAGTTAAACCCGTGTGTGGATTCAGCAGTCTGCAAACACTTTCTCTGCAGAGTCCCAAAACAGGCGTTTTCAGCCCATTACCGGCATATGGAAGAAACAGCAGTAAGCCCAGGGAAATATCTGCTTCTAAATCCAAAACGCAGCTATCTAACAGAACGGTTGTCAATGTGTGCACTCAACTTCCAGAGTTAAACCCGTGTGTGGATTCAGCAGTCTGCAAACACTTTCTCTGCAGAGTCCCAAAACAGGCGTTTTCAGCCCATTACCGGCGTATGGAAGAAACAGCAGTAAGCCCAGGGAAATATCTGCTTCTAAATCCAAAACGCAGCTATCTAACAGAACGGTTGTCAATGTGTGCACTCAACTTCCAGAGTTAAACCCGTGTGTGGATTCAGCAGTCTGCAAACACTTTCTCTGCAGAGTCCCAAAACAGGCGTTTTCAGCCCATTACCGGCATATGGAAGAAACAGCAGTAAGCCCAGGGAAATATCTGCTTCTAAATCCAAAACGCAGCTATCTAACAGAACGGTTGTCAATGTGTGCACTCAACTTCCAGAGTTAAACCCGTGTGTGGATTCAGCAGTCTGCAAACACTTTCTCTGCAGAGTCCCAAAACAGGCGTTTTCAGCCCATTACCGGCATATGGAAGAAACAGCAGTAAGCCCAGGGAAATATCTGCTTCTAAATCCAAAACGCAGCTATCTAACAGAACGGTTGTCAATGTGTGCACTCAACTTCCAGAGTTAAACCCGTGTGTGGATTCAGCAGTCTGCAAACACTTTCTCTGCAGAGTCCCAAAACAGGCGTTTTCAGCCCATTACCGGCATATGGAAGAAACAGCAGTAAGCCCAGGGAAATATCTGCTTCTAAATCCAAAACGCAGCTATCTAACAGAACGGTTGTCAATGTGTGCACTCAACTTCCAGAGTTAAACCCGTGTGTGGATTCAGCAGTCTGCAAACACTTTCTCTGCAGAGTCCCAAAACAGGCGTTTTCAGCCCATTACCGGCATATGGAAGAAACAGCAGTAAGCACAGGGAAATATCTGCTTCTAAATCCAAAACGCAGCTATCTAACAGAACGGTTGTCAATGTGTGCACTCAACTTCCAGAGTTAAACCCGTGTGTGGATTCAGCAGTCTGCAAACACTTTCTCTGCAGAGTCCCAAAACAGGCGTTTTCAGCCCATTACCGGCATATGGAAGAAACAGCAGTAAGCCCAGGGAAATATCTGCTTCTAAATCCAAAACGCAGCTATCTAACAGAACGGTTGTCAATGTGTGCACTCAACTTCCAGAGTTAAACCCGTGTGTGGATTCAGCAGTCTGCAAACACTTTCTCTGCAGAGCCCCAAAACAGGCGTTTTCAGCCATTACCGGCATATGGAAGAAACAGCAGTCAGCACAGGGAAATATCTGCTTCTAAATCCAAAACGCAGCTATCTAACAGAACGGTTGTCAATGTGTGCACTCAACTTCCAGAGTTAAACCCGTGTGTGGATTCAGCAGTCTGCAAACACTTTCTCTGCAGAGTCCCAAAACAGGCGTTTTCAGCCCATTACCGGCATATGGAAGAAACAGCAGTAAGCCCAGGGAAATATCTGCTTCTAAATCCAAAACGCAGCTATCTAACAGAACGGTTGTCAATGTGTGCACTCAACTTCCAGAGTTAAACCCGTGTGTGGATTCAGCAGTCTGCAAACACTTTCTCTGCAGAGTCCCAAAACAGGCGTTTTCAGCCCATTACCGGCATATGGAAGAAACAGCAGTAAGCACAGGGAAATATCTGCTTCTAAATCCAAAACGCAGCTATCTAACAGAACGGTTGTCAATGTGTGCACTCAACTTCCAGAGTTAAACCCGTGTGTGGATTCAGCAGTCTGCAAACACTTTCTCTGCAGAGTCCCAAAACAGGCGTTTTCAGCCCATTACCGGCATATGGAAGAAACAGCAGTAAGCCCAGGGAAATATCTGCTTCTAAATCCAAAACGCAGCTATCTAACAGAACGGTTGTCAATGTGTGCACTCAACTTCCAGAGTTAAACCCGTGTGTGGATTCAGCAGTCTGCAAACACTTTCTCTGCAGAGTCCCAAAACAGGCGTTTTCAGCCCATTACCGGCATATGGAAGAAACAGCAGTAAGCACAGGGAAATATCTGCTTCTAAATCCAAAACGCAGCTATCTAACAGAACGGTTGTCAATGTGTGCACTCAACTTCCAGAGTTAAACCCGTGTGTGGATTCAGCAGTCTGCAAACACTTTCTCTGCAGAGTCCCAAAACAGGCGTTTTCAGCCCATTACCGGCATATGGAAGAAACAGCAGTAAGCACAGGGAAATATCTGCTTCTAAATCCAAAACGCAGCTATCTAACAGAACGGTTGTCAATGTGTGCACTCAACTTCCAGAGTTAAACCCGTGTGTGGATTCAGCAGTCTGCAAACACTTTCTGTGCAGAGTCTCAAAACAGGCCTTTCCGGCCCAGTACCGGCATATATAAGAAAGAACATTAAGACTGCGTCTAAAACTCAGAAGAAACGTTTCTTTCAAACTGCTCGGCCTTGTGTTCTTTGGCCTAAGGGAGTTGAATCTATGTTCAGATTCAGCGAGATAGAAACACGTTTATTCTAGGAGCTGTCTTTGGATATTCCAGATTGAATGGGAGTGTATGCTGTAAAGAGAAATATCTGTTTCTAAAACCAAAATGGATCTATCTAGCAGAGTGGTTGTGAATGTGTGCCTTCGGCTTAAAGAGGTAAACTGCTCTTCTCATGCAGCACTTTAGAAACCCTTTCTATGCAAATTCTCATACAGACCTTTCCAGCAAAACACCAGCCTATAGGAAATAGCAGTAAGACTGCATCTTGAACATGGAAGAAACTGTTTTCAAACTGCTCTGCTGTGTGTTCATTCATATAAGAGACTTGAATATATGTTCAGATTCAGCTAGTTAGCAACACGTTTCTTCCAGGAGCTGTGTTTGCCTATTCCAGAGTATACTGGAGTATAAGATGTAAAGACAAATGTCTCGTTCCAAAAGAAAAACGGATGATCTAATGGAATGGTTGTCAATGTGTGCATTCAACTTACTGAGCTAAACTGCTGTTTGTATGCAGCAGTTTAGAAATCATTTCTGTGTAGATTCTCAAACAGACATTTCCAGCAAAATACCGGCCTATAAGAAATAGCAGTAAGACTGCGTCTAAAACTCAGAGGGAACGTTTCTTTCAAACTGCTCTGCAGTGTGTTCGTTCACCAAAGGTCGTTGAATCTATGTTTGGATTCAGCGAGTTTGAAACACGTTTATTCTAGGAGCTGCATTTCGATATTCCAGAGTGTATGGGAGTAAATGCTGTAAAGAGAAATATCTGTTTCTAAAACCAAAACGGAGCTATCTAACAGAATGGTTGTGAATGTGTGCATTCAACTTAAAGGGTTAATCTGCTCTTCTTAGGCAGCAGTTTAGAAACCCTTTATATGCAAATTCTAAAATCAACATTTGCAGCAAAACACCAGCCTCAAAGAAGTAGCAGTAAGACTGCATCTATAACATAGAAGAAACGTTTTCTTCAAAATGCTCTGCTCTGTGTTCATTCACCTAAGAGTCTTGAGTATATGTTCAGATTCAGCGAGTAAGAAACACGTTTCTTCCAGGAGCTGCATTTGCATATTCCAGAGTGTACTGGAGTATAAGGTTTAAAGTGAAATATCTGGTTCTAAAACAAACACGGAGCCATCTAACAGAATGGTTGTCACTGTGTGCATTCAGCTTATTGAGATAAACTGTTGTTTCTATGCAGCAGTTTAGAAAAGATTTTTGTGCAGATTCTAAAACAGACATTCCCAGCAAAATACCGGCCTCTAAGAAATAGCAATAAGACTGCGTCTAAAACTCAAATAAAACGTTTCTTTCAAACTGCTGTGCTGTGTGTTCGTTCACCTAAGGGAGTTGAATCTATGTTTAGATTCAGCGACTTAGAAACACGTCTATTCTGGGAGCTGCGTTTGGCTATTCCAGAATGAATGGGAGTATATGCTGTAACTAGAAACACAGGCTTCTAAAACCAAAACGGAGCTAGCTAACAGAATGATTGTGAATGAGGGCATTCAACTTAACGAATTAAACTGCTCCACTTAAGCAGCAGTTTACAAACCATTTATATGGAAATTCTAAAACCAACATTTCCAGGAAAACACCAGCCTAAAAGCAATAGCAGTAACAGTGCATCTATAACATGGAAGAAATGTTTTTTTCAAACTCCTCTGCTGTGTGTTCATTCACCTAAGAGACTTCAATATATGCACAGATTCAGCGAGTTACAAACACGTTTCTTCCAGGAGCTGCGTATGCATATATCAGAGTGTACTGGGGTACAAGATGTAAAGAGAAATATCTGATTATACTTAGAAACCCGTTTCTTTTAGGAGCTGCGTTTGGATATTCCAGAGTGAATGAGAGTATATGCTGTAAAGAGAAATAAATGCTTCTAAAACCAAAAGGCAGCTATCTAACTGAATGGTTGTCAATGCGTGCACTCAACTTCCAGAGATAAACCCGAGTGTGGATTCAGCAGTCTGCAAACACTTTCTGTGCAGAGTCCCAAAACAGGCGTTTTCAGCCCAATACCGGCATATGGAAGAAACAGCAGTAAGCACAGGGAAATATCTGCTTCTAAATCCAAAACGCAGCTATCTAACAGAACGGTTGTCAATGTGTGCACTCAATTTCCAGAGTTAAACCCGTGTGTGGATTCAGCAGTCTGCAAACACTTTCTCTGCAGAGTCCCAAAACAGGCGTTTTCAGCCCATTACCGGCATATGGAAGAAACAGCAGTAAGCCCAGGGAAATATCTGCTTCTAAATCCAAAACGCAGCTATCTAACAGAACGGTTGTCAATGTGTGCACTCAACTTCCAGAGTTAAACCCGTGTGTGGATTCAGCAGTCTGCAGAGTCCTAAAACAGGCGTTTTCAGCCCATTACCGGCATATGGAAGAAACAGCAGTAAGCACAGGGAAATATCTGCTTCTAAATCCAAAACGCAGCTATCTAACAGAACGGTTGTCAATGTGTGCACTCAACTTCCAGAGTTAAACCCGTGTGTGGATTCAGCAGTCTGCAAACACTTTCTCTGCAGAGTCCCAAAACAGGCGTTTTCAGCCCATTACCGGCATATGGAAGAAACAGCAGTAAGCACAGGGAAATATCTGCTTCTAAATCCAAAACGCAGCTATCTAACAGAACGGTTGTCAATGTGTGCACTCAACTTCCAGAGTTAAACCCGTGTGTGGATTCAGCAGTCTGCAAACACTTTCTCTGCAGAATCCCAAAACAGGCGTTTTCAGCCCATTACCGGCATATGGAAGAAACAGCAGTAAGTACAGGGAAATATCTGCTTCTAAATCCAAAACGCAGCTATCTAACAGAACGGTTGTCAATGTGTGCACTCAACTTCCAGAGTTAAACCCGTGTGTGGATTCAGCAGTCTGCAAACACTTTCTCTGCAGAGTCCCAAAACAGGCGTTTTCAGCCCATTACCGGCATATGGAAGAAACAGCAGTAAGCCCAGGGAAATATCTGCTTCTAAATCCAAAACGCAGCTATCTAACAGAACGGTTGTCAATGTGTGCACTCAACTTCCAGAGTTAAACCCGTGTGTGGATTCAGCAGTCTGCAAACACTTTCTCTGCAGAGTCCCAAAACAGGCGTTTTCAGCCCATTACCGGCATATGGAAGAAACAGCAGTAAGCCCAGGGAAATATCTGCTTCTAAATCCAAAACGCAGCTATCTAACAGAACGGTTGTCAATGTGTGCACTCAACTTCCAGAGTTAAACCCGTGTGTGGATTCAGCAGTCTGCAAACACTTTCTCTGCAGAGTCCCAAAACAGGCGTTTTCAGCCCATTACCGGCATATGGAAGAAACAGCAGTAAGCCCAGGGAAATATCTGCTTCTAAATCCAAAACGCAGCTATCTAACAGAACGGTTGTCAATGTGTGCACTCAACTTCCAGAGTTAAACCCGTGTGTGGATTCAGCAGTCTGCAAACACTTTCTCTGCAGAGTCCCAAAACAGGCGTTTTCAGCCCATTACCGGCATATGGAAGAAACAGCAGTAAGCCCAGGGAAATATCTGCTTCTAAATCCAAAACGCAGCTATCTAACAGAACGGTTGTCAATGTGTGCACTCAACTTCCAGAGTTAAACCCGTGTGTGGATTCAGCAGTCTGCAAACACATTCTCTGCAGAGTCCCAAAACAGGCGTTTTCAGCCCATTACCGGCATATGGAAGAAACAGCAGTAAGCCCAGGGAAATATCTGCTTCTAAATCCAAAACGCAGCTATCTAACAGAACGGTTGTCAATGTGTGCACTCAACTTCCAGAGTTAAACCGGTGTGTGGATTCAGCAGTCTGCAAACACTTTCTCTGCAGAGTCCCAAAACAGGCGTTTTCAGCCCATTACCGGCATATGGAAGAAACAGCAGTAAGCCCAGGGAAATATCTGCTTCTAAATCCAAAACGCAGCTATCTAACAGAACGGTTGTCAATGTGTGCACTCAACTTCCAGAGTTAAACCCGTGTGTGGATTCAGCAGTCTGCAAACACTTTCTCTGCAGAGTCCCAAAACAGGCGTTTTCAGCCCATTACCGGCATATGGAAGAAACAGCAGTCAGCACAGGGAAATATCTGCTTCTAAATCCAAAACGCAGCTATCTAACAGAACGGTTGTCAATGTGTGCACTCAACTTCCAGAGTTAAACCCGTGTGTGGATTCAGCAGTCTGCAAACACTTTCTCTGCAGAGTCCCAAAACAGGCGTTTTCAGCCCATTACCGGCATATGGAAGAAACAGCAGTAAGCCCAGGGAAATATCTGCTTCTAAATCCAAAACGCAGCTATCTAACAGAACGGTTGTCAATGTGTGCACTCAACTTCCAGAGTTAAACCCGTGTGTGGATTCAGCAGTCTGCAAACACTTTCTCTGCAGAGTCCCAAAACAGGCGTTTTCAGCCCATTACCGGCATATGGAAGAAACAGCAGTAAGCCCAGGGAAATATCTGCTTCTAAATCCAAAACGCAGCTATCTAACAGAACGGTTGTCAATGTGTGCACTCAACTTCCAGAGTTAAACCCGTGTGTGGATTCAGCAGTCTGCAAACACTTTCTCTGCAGAGTCCCAAAACAGGCGTTTTCAGCCCATTACCGGCATATGGAAGAAACAGCAGTAAGCCCAGGGAAATATCTGCTTCTAAATCCAAAACGCAGCTATCTAACAGAACGGTTGTCAATGTGTGCACTCAACTTCCAGAGTTAAACCCGTGTGTGGATTCAGCAGTCTGCAAACACTTTCTCTGCAGAGTCCCAAAACAGGCGTTTTCAGCCCATTACCGGCATATGGAAGAAACAGCAGTAAGCACAGGGAAATATCTGCTTCTAAATCCAAAACGCAGCTATCTAACAGAACGGTTGTCAATGTGTGCACTCAACTTCCAGAGTTAAACCCGTGTGTGGATTCAGCAGTCTGCAAACACTTTCTCTGCAGAGTCCCAAAACAGGCGTTTTCAGCCCATTACCGGCATATGGAAGAAACAGCAGTAAGCCCAGGGAAATATCTGCTTCTAAATCCAAAACGCAGCTATCTAACAGAACGGTTGTCAATGTGTGCACTCAACTTCCAGAGTTAAACCCGTGTGTGGATTCAGCAGTCTGCAAACACTTTCTCTGCAGAGTCCCAAAACAGGCGTTTTCAGCCCATTACCGGCGTATGGAAGAAACAGCAGTAAGCCCAGGGAAATATCTGCTTCTAAATCCAAAACGCAGCTATCTAACAGAACGGTTGTCAATGTGTGCACTCAACTTCCAGAGTTAAACCCGTGTGTGGATTCAGCAGTCTGCAAACACTTTCTCTGCAGAGTCCCAAAACAGGCGTTTTCAGCCCATTACCGGCATATGGAAGAAACAGCAGTAAGCCCAGGGAAATATCTGCTTCTAAATCCAAAACGCAGCTATCTAACAGAACGGTTGTCAATGTGTGCACTCAACTTCCAGAGTTAAACCCGTGTGTGGATTCAGCAGTCTGCAAACACTTTCTCTGCAGAGTCCCAAAACAGGCGTTTTCAGCCCATTACCGGCATATGGAAGAAACAGCAGTAAGCCCAGGGAAATATCTGCTTCTAAATCCAAAACGCAGCTATCTAACAGAACGGTTGTCAATGTGTGCACTCAACTTCCAGAGTTAAACCCGTGTGTGGATTCAGCAGTCTGCAAACACTTTCTCTGCAGAGTCCCAAAACAGGCGTTTTCAGCCCATTACCGGCATATGGAAGAAACAGCAGTAAGCCCAGGGAAATATCTGCTTCTAAATCCAAAACGCAGCTATCTAACAGAACGGTTGTCAATGTGTGCACTCAACTTCCAGAGTTAAACCCGTGTGTGGATTCAGCAGTCTGCAAACACTTTCTCTGCAGAGTCCCAAAACAGGCGTTTTCAGCCCATTACCGGCATATGGAAGAAACAGCAGTAAGCACAGGGAAATATCTGCTTCTAAATCCAAAACGCAGCTATCTAACAGAACGGTTGTCAATGTGTGCACTCAACTTCCAGAGTTAAACCCGTGTGTGGATTCAGCAGTCTGCAAACACTTTCTCTGCAGAGTCCCAAAACAGGCGTTTTCAGCCCATTACCGGCATATGGAAGAAACAGCAGTAAGCCCAGGGAAATATCTGCTTCTAAATCCAAAACGCAGCTATCTAACAGAACGGTTGTCAATGTGTGCACTCAACTTCCAGAGTTAAACCCGTGTGTGGATTCAGCAGTCTGCAAACACTTTCTCTGCAGAGCCCCAAAACAGGCGTTTTCAGCCCATTACCGGCATATGGAAGAAACAGCAGTCAGCACAGGGAAATATCTGCTTCTAAATCCAAAACGCAGCTATCTAACAGAACGGTTGTCAATGTGTGCACTCAACTTCCAGAGTTAAACCCGTGTGTGGATTCAGCAGTCTGCAAACACTTTCTCTGCAGAGTCCCAAAACAGGCGTTTTCAGCCCATTACCGGCATATGGAAGAAACAGCAGTAAGCCCAGGGAAATATCTGCTTCTAAATCCAAAACGCAGCTATCTAACAGAACGGTTGTCAATGTGTGCACTCAACTTCCAGAGTTAAACCCGTGTGTGGATTCAGCAGTCTGCAAACACTTTCTCTGCAGAGTCCCAAAACAGGCGTTTTCAGCCCATTACCGGCATATGGAAGAAACAGCAGTAAGCACAGGGAAATATCTGCTTCTAAATCCAAAACGCAGCTATCTAACAGAACGGTTGTCAATGTGTGCACTCAACTTCCAGAGTTAAACCCGTGTGTGGATTCAGCAGTCTGCAAACACTTTCTCTGCAGAGTCCCAAAACAGGCGTTTTCAGCCCATTACCGGCATATGGAAGAAACAGCAGTAAGCCCAGGGAAATATCTGCTTCTAAATCCAAAACGCAGCTATCTAACAGAACGGTTGTCAATGTGTGCACTCAACTTCCAGAGTTAAACCCGTGTGTGGATTCAGCAGTCTGCAAACACTTTCTCTGCAGAGTCCCAAAACAGGCGTTTTCAGCCCATTACCGGCATATGGAAGAAACAGCAGTAAGCACAGGGAAATATCTGCTTCTAAATCCAAAACGCAGCTATCTAACAGAACGGTTGTCAATGTGTGCACTCAACTTCCAGAGTTAAACCCGTGTGTGGATTCAGCAGTCTGCAAACACTTTCTCTGCAGAGTCCCAAAACAGGCGTTTTCAGCCCATTACCGGCATATGGAAGAAACAGCAGTAAGCACAGGGAAATATCTGCTTCTAAATCCAAAACGCAGCTATCTAACAGAACGGTTGTCAATGTGTGCACTCAACTTCCAGAGTTAAACCCGTGTGTGGATTCAGCAGTCTGCAAACACTTTCTGTGCAGAGTCTCAAAACAGGCCTTTCCGGCCCAGTACCGGCATATATAAGAAAGAACATTAAGACTGCGTCTAAAACTCAGAAGAAACGTTTCTTTCAAACTGCTCGGCCTTGTGTTCTTTGGCCTAAGGGAGTTGAATCTATGTTCAGATTCAGCGAGATAGAAACACGTTTATTCTAGGAGCTGTCTTTGGATATTCCAGATTGAATGGGAGTGTATGCTGTAAAGAGAAATATCTGTTTCTAAAACCAAAATGGATCTATCTAGCAGAGTGGTTGTGAATGTGTGCCTTCGGCTTAAAGAGGTAAACTGCTCTTCTCATGCAGCACTTTAGAAACCCTTTCTATGCAAATTCTCATACAGACCTTTCCAGCAAAACACCAGCCTATAGGAAATAGCAGTAAGACTGCATCTTGAACATGGAAGAAACTGTTTTCAAACTGCTCTGCTGTGTGTTCATTCATATAAGAGACTTGAATATATGTTCAGATTCAGCTAGTTAGCAACACGTTTCTTCCAGGAGCTGTGTTTGCCTATTCCAGAGTATACTGGAGTATAAGATGTAAAGACAAATGTCTCGTTCCAAAAGAAAAACGGATGATCTAATGGAATGGTTGTCAATGTGTGCATTCAACTTACTGAGCTAAACTGCTGTTTGTATGCAGCAGTTTAGAAATCATTTCTGTGTAGATTCTCAAACAGACATTTCCAGCAAAATACCGGCCTATAAGAAATAGCAGTAAGACTGCGTCTAAAACTCAGAGGGAACGTTTCTTTCAAACTGCTCTGCAGTGTGTTCGTTCACCAAAGGTCGTTGAATCTATGTTTGGATTCAGCGAGTTTGAAACACGTTTATTCTAGGAGCTGCATTTCGATATTCCAGAGTGTATGGGAGTAAATGCTGTAAAGAGAAATATCTGTTTCTAAAACCAAAACGGAGCTATCTAACAGAATGGTTGTGAATGTGTGCATTCAACTTAAAGGGTTAATCTGCTCTTCTTAGGCAGCAGTTTAGAAACCCTTTATATGCAAATTCTAAAATCAACATTTGCAGCAAAACACCAGCCTCAAAGAAGTAGCAGTAAGACTGCATCTATAACATAGAAGAAACGTTTTCTTCAAAATGCTCTGCTCTGTGTTCATTCACCTAAGAGTCTTGAGTATATGTTCAGATTCAGCGAGTAAGAAACACGTTTCTTCCAGGAGCTGCATTTGCATATTCCAGAGTGTACTGGAGTATAAGGTTTAAAGTGAAATATCTGGTTCTAAAACAAACACGGAGCCATCTAACAGAATGGTTGTCACTGTGTGCATTCAGCTTATTGAGATAAACTGTTGTTTCTATGCAGCAGTTTAGAAAAGATTTTTGTGCAGATTCTAAAACAGACATTCCCAGCAAAATACCGGCCTCTAAGAAATAGCAATAAGACTGCGTCTAAAACTCAAATAAAACGTTTCTTTCAAACTGCTGTGCTGTGTGTTCGTTCACCTAAGGGAGTTGAATCTATGTTTAGATTCAGCGACTTAGAAACACGTCTATTCTGGGAGCTGCGTTTGGCTATTCCAGAATGAATGGGAGTATATGCTGTAACTAGAAACACAGGCTTCTAAAACCAAAACGGAGCTAGCTAACAGAATGATTGTGAATGAGGGCATTCAACTTAACGAATTAAACTGCTCCACTTAAGCAGCAGTTTACAAACCATTTATATGGAAATTCTAAAACCAACATTTCCAGGAAAACACCAGCCTAAAAGCAATAGCAGTAACAGTGCATCTATAACATGGAAGAAATGTTTTTTTCAAACTCCTCTGCTGTGTGTTCATTCACCTAAGAGACTTCAATATATGCACAGATTCAGCGAGTTACAAACACGTTTCTTCCAGGAGCTGCGTATGCATATATCAGAGTGTACTGGGGTACAAGATGTAAAGAGAAATATCTGATTATACTTAGAAACCCGTTTCTTTTAGGAGCTGCGTTTGGATATTCCAGAGTGAATGAGAGTATATGCTGTAAAGAGAAATAAATGCTTCTAAAACCAAAAGGCAGCTATCTAACTGAATGGTTGTCAATGCGTGCACTCAACTTCCAGAGATAAACCCGAGTGTGGATTCAGCAGTCTGCAAACACTTTCTGTGCAGAGTCCCAAAACAGGCGTTTTCAGCCCAATACCGGCATATGGAAGAAACAGCAGTAAGCACAGGGAAATATCTGCTTCTAAATCCAAAACGCAGCTATCTAACAGAACGGTTGTCAATGTGTGCACTCAATTTCCAGAGTTAAACCCGTGTGTGGATTCAGCAGTCTGCAAACACTTTCTCTGCAGAGTCCCAAAACAGGCGTTTTCAGCCCATTACCGGCATATGGAAGAAACAGCAGTAAGCCCAGGGAAATATCTGCTTCTAAATCCAAAACGCAGCTATCTAACAGAACGGTTGTCAATGTGTGCACTCAACTTCCAGAGTTAAACCCGTGTGTGGATTCAGCAGTCTGCAGAGTCCTAAAACAGGCGTTTTCAGCCCATTACCGGCATATGGAAGAAACAGCAGTAAGCACAGGGAAATATCTGCTTCTAAATCCAAAACGCAGCTATCTAACAGAACGGTTGTCAATGTGTGCACTCAACTTCCAGAGTTAAACCCGTGTGTGGATTCAGCAGTCTGCAAACACTTTCTCTGCAGAGTCCCAAAACAGGCGTTTTCAGCCCATTACCGGCATATGGAAGAAACAGCAGTAAGCACAGGGAAATATCTGCTTCTAAATCCAAAACGCAGCTATCTAACAGAACGGTTGTCAATGTGTGCACTCAACTTCCAGAGTTAAACCCGTGTGTGGATTCAGCAGTCTGCAAACACTTTCTCTGCAGAATCCCAAAACAGGCGTTTTCAGCCCATTACCGGCATATGGAAGAAACAGCAGTAAGTACAGGGAAATATCTGCTTCTAAATCCAAAACGCAGCTATCTAACAGAACGGTTGTCAATGTGTGCACTCAACTTCCAGAGTTAAACCCGTGTGTGGATTCAGCAGTCTGCAAACACTTTCTCTGCAGAGTCCCAAAACAGGCGTTTTCAGCCCATTACCGGCATATGGAAGAAACAGCAGTAAGCCCAGGGAAATATCTGCTTCTAAATCCAAAACGCAGCTATCTAACAGAACGGTTGTCAATGTGTGCACTCAACTTCCAGAGTTAAACCCGTGTGTGGATTCAGCAGTCTGCAAACACTTTCTCTGCAGAGTCCCAAAACAGGCGTTTTCAGCCCATTACCGGCATATGGAAGAAACAGCAGTAAGCCCAGGGAAATATCTGCTTCTAAATCCAAAACGCAGCTATCTAACAGAACGGTTGTCAATGTGTGCACTCAACTTCCAGAGTTAAACCCGTGTGTGGATTCAGCAGTCTGCAAACACTTTCTCTGCAGAGTCCCAAAACAGGCGTTTTCAGCCCATTACCGGCATATGGAAGAAACAGCAGTAAGCCCAGGGAAATATCTGCTTCTAAATCCAAAACGCAGCTATCTAACAGAACGGTTTTGTCAATGTGTGCACTCAACTTCCAGAGTTAAACCCGTGTGTGGATTCAGCAGTCTGCAACACTTTCTCTGCAGAGTCCCAAAACAGGCGTTTTCAGCCCATTACCGGCATATGGAAGAAACAGCAGTAAGCCCAGGGAAATATCTGCTTCTAAATCCAAAACGCAGCTATCTAACAGAACGGTTGTCAATGTGTGCACTCAACTTCCAGAGTTAAACCCGTGTGTGGATTCAGCAGTCTGCAAACACATTCTCTGCAGAGTCCCAAAACAGGCGTTTTCAGCCCATTACCGGCATATGGAAGAAACAGCAGTAAGCCCAGGGAAATATCTGCTTCTAAATCCAAAACGCAGCTATCTAACAGAACGGTTGTCAATGTGTGCACTCAACTTCCAGAGTTAAACCCGTGTGTGGATTCAGCAGTCTGCAAACACTTTCTCTGCAGAGTCCCAAAACAGGCGTTTTCAGCCCATTACCGGCATATGGAAGAAACAGCAGTAAGCCCAGGGAAATATCTGCTTCTAAATCCAAAACGCAGCTATCTAACAGAACGGTTGTCAATGTGTGCACTCAACTTCCAGAGTTAAACCCGTGTGTGGATTCAGCAGTCTGCAAACACTTTCTCTGCAGAGTCCCAAAACAGGCGTTTTCAGCCCATTACCGGCATATGGAAGAAACAGCAGTCAGCACAGGGAAATATCTGCTTCTAAATCCAAAACGCAGCTATCTAACAGAACGGTTGTCAATGTGTGCACTCAACTTCCAGAGTTAAACCCGTGTGTGGATTCAGCAGTCTGCAAACACTTTCTCTGCAGAGTCCCAAAACAGGCGTTTTCAGCCCATTACCGGCATATGGAAGAAACAGCAGTAAGCCCAGGGAAATATCTGCTTCTAAATCCAAAACGCAGCTATCTAACAGAACGGTTGTCAATGTGTGCACTCAACTCCAGAGTTAAACCCGTGTGTGGATTCAGCAGTCTGCAAACACTTTCTCTGCAGAGTCCCAAAACAGGCGTTTTCAGCCCATTACCGGCATATGGAAGAAACAGCAGTAAGCCCAGGGAAATATCTGCTTCTAAATCCAAAACGCAGCTATCTAACAGAACGGTTGTCAATGTGTGCACTCAACTGCCAGAGTTAAACCCGTGTGTGGATTCAGCAGTCTGCAAACACTTTCTCTGCAGAGTCCCAAAACAGGCGTTTTCAGCCCATTACCGGCATATGGAAGAAACAGCAGTAAGCCCAGGGAAATATCTGCTTCTAAATCCAAAACGCAGCTATCTAACAGAACGGTTGTCAATGTGTGCACTCAACTTCCAGAGTTAAACCCGTGTGTGGATTCAGCAGTCTGCAAACACTTTCTCTGCAGAGTCCCAAAACAGGCGTTTTCAGCCCATTACCGGCATATGGAAGAAACAGCAGTAAGCCCAGGGAAATATCTGCTTCTAAATCCAAAACGCAGCTATCTAACAGAACGGTTGTCAATGTGTGCACTCAACTTCCAGAGTTAAACCCGTGTGTGGATTCAGCAGTCTGCAAACACATTCTCTGCAGAGTCCCAAAACAGGCGTTTTCAGCCCATTACCGGCATATGGAAGAAACAGCAGTAAGCCCAGGGAAATATCTGCTTCTAAATCCAAAACGCAGCTATCTAACAGAACGGTTGTCAATGTGTGCACTCAACTTCCAGAGTTAAACCCGTGTGTGGATTCAGCAGTCTGCAAACACTTTCTCTGCAGAGTCCCAAAACAGGCGTTTTCAGCCCATTACCGGCATATGGAAGAAACAGCAGTAAGCCCAGGGAAATATCTGCTTCTAAATCCAAAACGCAGCTATCTAACAGAACGGTTGTCAATGTGTGCACTCAACTTCCAGAGTTAAACCCGTGTGTGGATTCAGCAGTCTGCAAACACTTTCTCTGCAGAGTCCCAAAACAGGCGTTTTCAGCCCATTACCGGCATATGGAAGAAACAGCAGTCAGCACAGGGAAATATCTGCTTCTAAATCCAAAACGCAGCTATCTAACAGAACGGTTGTCAATGTGTGCACTCAACTTCCAGAGTTAAACCCGTGTGTGGATTCAGCAGTCTGCAAACACTTTCTCTGCAGAGTCCCAAAACAGGCGTTTTCAGCCCATTACCGGCATATGGAAGAAACAGCAGTAAGCCCAGGGAAATATCTGCTTCTAAATCCAAAACGCAGCTATCTAACAGAACGGTTGTCAATGTGTGCACTCAACTTCCAGAGTTAAACCCGTGTGTGGATTCAGCAGTCTGCAAACACTTTCTCTGCAGAGTCCCAAAACAGGCGTTTTCAGCCCATTACCGGCATATGGAAGAAACAGCAGTAAGCCCAGGGAAATATCTGCTTCTAAATCCAAAACGCAGCTATCTAACAGAACGGTTGTCAATGTGTGCACTCAACTGCCAGAGTTAAACCCGTGTGTGGATTCAGCAGTCTGCAAACACTTTCTCTGCAGAGTCCCAAAACAGGCGTTTTCAGCCCATTACCGGCATATGGAAGAAACAGCAGTAAGCCCAGGGAAATATCTGCTTCTAAATCCAAAACGCAGCTATCTAACAGAACGGTTGTCAATGTGTGCACTCAACTTCCAGAGTTAAACCCGTGTGTGGATTCAGCAGTCTGCAAACACTTTCTCTGCAGAGTCCCAAAACAGGCGTTTTCAGCCCATTACCGGCATATGGAAGAAACAGCAGTAAGCCCAGGGAAATATCTGCTTCTAAATCCAAAACGCAGCTATCTAACAGAACGGTTGTCAATGTGTGCACTCAACTTCCAGAGTTAAACCCGTGTGTGGATTCAGCAGTCTGCAAACACTTTCTCTGCAGAGCCCCAAAACAGGCGTTTTCAGCCCATTACCGGCATATGGAAGAAACAGCAGTCAGCACAGGGAAATATCTGCTTCTAAATCCAAAACGCAGCTATCTAACAGAACGGTTGTCAATGTGTGCACTCAACTTCCAGAGTTAAACCCGTGTGTGGATTCAGCAGTCTGCAAACACTTTCTCTGCAGAGTCCCAAAACAGGCGTTTTCAGCCCATTACCGGCATATGGAAGAAACAGCAGTAAGCCCAGGGAAATATCTGCTTCTAAATCCAAAACGCAGCTATCTAACAGAACGGTTGTCAATGTGTGCACTCAACTTCCAGAGTTAAACCCGTGTGTGGATTCAGCAGTCTGCAAACACTTTCTCTGCAGAGTCCCAAAACAGGCGTTTTCAGCCCATTACCGGCATATGGAAGAAACAGCAGTAAGCACAGGGAAATATCTGCTTCTAAATCCAAAACGCAGCTATCTAACAGAACGGTTGTCAATGTGTGCACTCAACTTCCAGAGTTAAACCCGTGTGTGGATTCAGCAGTCTGCAAACACTTTCTCTGCAGAGTCCCAAAACAGGCGTTTTCAGCCCATTACCGGCATATGGAAGAAACAGCAGTAAGCCCAGGGAAATATCTGCTTCTAAATCCAAAACGCAGCTATCTAACAGAACGGTTGTCAATGTGTGCA
The DNA here is from genome assembly GCF_030222135.1 of Aotus nancymaae. Classification (NCBI taxonomy): domain Eukaryota; kingdom Metazoa; phylum Chordata; class Mammalia; order Primates; family Aotidae; genus Aotus; species Aotus nancymaae. Next base: position 17,169 of record NW_026989490.1, read on the forward strand.
CTCAACTTCCAGAGTTAAACCCGTGTGTGGATTCAGCAGTCTGCAAACACTTTCTCTGCAGAGTCCCAAAACAGGCGTTTTCAGCCCATTACCGGCATATGGAAGAAACAGCAGTAAGCACAGGGAAATATCTGCTTCTAAATCCAAAACGCAGCTATCTAACAGAACGGTTGTCAATGTGTGCACTCAACTTCCAGAGTTAAACCCGTGTGTGGATTCAGCAGTCTGCAAACACTTTCTCTGCAGAGTCCCAAAACAGGCGTTTTCAGCCCATTACCGGCATATGGAAGAAACAGCAGTAAGCCCAGGGAAATATCTGCTTCTAAATCCAAAACGCAGCTATCTAACAGAACGGTTGTCAATGTGTGCACTCAACTTCCAGAGTTAAACCCGTGTGTGGATTCAGCAGTCTGCAAACACTTTCTGTGCAGAGTCTCAAAACAGGCCTTTCCGGCCCAGTACCGGCATATATAAGAAAGAACATTAAGACTGCGTCTAAAACTCAGAAGAAACGTTTCTTTCAAACTGCTCGGCCTTGTGTTCTTTGGCCTAAGGGAGTTGAATCTATGTTCAGATTCAGCGAGATAGAAACACGTTTATTCTAGGAGCTGTCTTTGGATATTCCAGATTGAATGGGAGTGTATGCTGTAAAGAGAAATATCTGTTTCTAAAACCAAAATGGATCTATCTAGCAGAGTGGTTGTGAATGTGTGCCTTCGGCTTAAAGAGGTAAACTGCTCTTCTCATGCAGCACTTTAGAAACCCTTTCTATGCAAATTCTCATACAGACCTTTCCAGCAAAACACCAGCCTATAGGAAATAGCAGTAAGACTGCATCTTGAACATGGAAGAAACTGTTTTCAAACTGCTCTGCTGTGTGTTCATTCATATAAGAGACTTGAATATATGTTCAGATTCAGCTAGTTAGCAACACGTTTCTTCCAGGAGCTGTGTTTGCCTATTCCAGAGTATACTGGAGTATAAGATGTAAAGACAAATGTCTCGTTCCAAAAGAAAAACGGATGATCTAATGGAATGGTTGTCAATGTGTGCATTCAACTTACTGAGCTAAACTGCTGTTTGTATGCAGCAGTTTAGAAATCATTTCTGTGTAGATTCTCAAACAGACATTTCCAGCAAAATACCGGCCTATAAGAAATAGCAGTAAGACTGCGTCTAAAACTCAGAGGGAACGTTTCTTTCAAACTGCTCTGCAGTGTGTTCGTTCACCAAAGGTCGTTGAATCTATGTTTGGATTCAGCGAGTTTGAAACACGTTTATTCTAGGAGCTGCATTTCGATATTCCAGAGTGTATGGGAGTAAATGCTGTAAAGAGAAATATCTGTTTCTAAAACCAAAACGGAGCTATCTAACAGAATGGTTGTGAATGTGTGCATTCAACTTAAAGGGTTAATCTGCTCTTCTTAGGCAGCAGTTTAGAAACCCTTTATATGCAAATTCTAAAATCAACATTTGCAGCAAAACACCAGCCTCAAAGAAGTAGCAGTAAGACTGCATCTATAACATAGAAGAAACGTTTTCTTCAAAATGCTCTGCTCTGTGTTCATTCACCTAAGAGTCTTGAGTATATGTTCAGATTCAGCGAGTAAGAAACACGTTTCTTCCAGGAGCTGCATTTGCATATTCCAGAGTGTACTGGAGTATAAGGTTTAAAGTGAAATATCTGGTTCTAAAACAAACACGGAGCCATCTAACAGAATGGTTGTCACTGTGTGCATTCAGCTTATTGAGATAAACTGTTGTTTCTATGCAGCAGTTTAGAAAAGATTTTTGTGCAGATTCTAAAACAGACATTCCCAGCAAAATACCGGCCTCTAAGAAATAGCAATAAGACTGCGTCTAAAACTCAAATAAAACGTTTCTTTCAAACTGCTGTGCTGTGTGTTCGTTCACCTAAGGGAGTTGAATCTATGTTTAGATTCAGCGACTTAGAAACACGTCTATTCTGGGAGCTGCGTTTGGCTATTCCAGAATGAATGGGAGTATATGCTGTAACTAGAAACACAGGCTTCTAAAACCAAAACGGAGCTAGCTAACAGAATGATTGTGAATGAGGGCATTCAACTTAACGAATTAAACTGCTCCACTTAAGCAGCAGTTTACAAACCATTTATATGGAAATTCTAAAACCAACATTTCCAGGAAAACACCAGCCTAAAAGCAATAGCAGTAACAGTGCATCTATAACATGGAAGAAATGTTTTTTTCAAACTCCTCTGCTGTGTGTTCATTCACCTAAGAGACTTCAATATATGCACAGATTCAGCGAGTTACAAACACGTTTCTTCCAGGAGCTGCGTATGCATATATCAGAGTGTACTGGGGTACAAGATGTAAAGAGAAATATCTGATTATACTTAGAAACCCGTTTCTTTTAGGAGCTGCGTTTGGATATTCCAGAGTGAATGAGAGTATATGCTGTAAAGAGAAATAAATGCTTCTAAAACCAAAAGGCAGCTATCTAACTGAATGGTTGTCAATGCGTGCACTCAACTTCCAGAGATAAACCCGAGTGTGGATTCAGCAGTCTGCAAACACTTTCTGTGCAGAGTCCCAAAACAGGCGTTTTCAGCCCAATACCGGCATATGGAAGAAACAGCAGTAAGCACAGGGAAATATCTGCTTCTAAATCCAAAACGCAGCTATCTAACAGAACGGTTGTCAATGTGTGCACTCAATTTCCAGAGTTAAACCCGTGTGTGGATTCAGCAGTCTGCAAACACTTTCTCTGCAGAGTCCCAAAACAGGCGTTTTCAGCCCATTACCGGCATATGGAAGAAACAGCAGTAAGCCCAGGGAAATATCTGCTTCTAAATCCAAAACGCAGCTATCTAACAGAACGGTTGTCAATGTGTGCACTCAACTTCCAGAGTTAAACCCGTGTGTGGATTCAGCAGTCTGCAGAGTCCTAAAACAGGCGTTTTCAGCCCATTACCGGCATATGGAAGAAACAGCAGTAAGCACAGGGAAATATCTGCTTCTAAATCCAAAACGCAGCTATCTAACAGAACGGTTGTCAATGTGTGCACTCAACTTCCAGAGTTAAACCCGTGTGTGGATTCAGCAGTCTGCAAACACTTTCTCTGCAGAGTCCCAAAACAGGCGTTTTCAGCCCATTACCGGCATATGGAAGAAACAGCAGTAAGCACAGGGAAATATCTGCTTCTAAATCCAAAACGCAGCTATCTAACAGAACGGTTGTCAATGTGTGCACTCAACTTCCAGAGTTAAACCCGTGTGTGGATTCAGCAGTCTGCAAACACTTTCTCTGCAGAATCCCAAAACAGGCGTTTTCAGCCCATTACCGGCATATGGAAGAAACAGCAGTAAGTACAGGGAAATATCTGCTTCTAAATCCAAAACGCAGCTATCTAACAGAACGGTTGTCAATGTGTGCACTCAACTTCCAGAGTTAAACCCGTGTGTGGATTCAGCAGTCTGCAAACACTTTCTCTGCAGAGTCCCAAAACAGGCGTTTTCAGCCCATTACCGGCATATGGAAGAAACAGCAGTAAGCACAGGGAAATATCTGCTTCTAAATCCAAAACGCAGCTATCTAACAGAACGGTTGTCAATGTGTGCACTCAACTTCCAGAGTTAAACCCGTGTGTGGATTCAGCAGTCTGCAAACACTTTCTCTGCAGAGTCCCAAAACAGGCGTTTTCAGCCCATTACCGGCATATGGAAGAAACAGCAGTAAGCCCAGGGAAATATCTGCTTCTAAATCCAAAACGCAGCTATCTAACAGAACGGTTGTCAATGTGTGCACTCAACTTCCAGAGTTAAACCCGTGTGTGGATTCAGCAGTCTGCAAACACTTTCTCTGCAGAGTCCCAAAACAGGCGTTTTCAGCCCATTACCGGCATATGGAAGAAACAGCAGTAAGCACAGGGAAATATCTGCTTCTAAATCCAAAACGCAGCTATCTAACAGAACGGTTGTCAATGTGTGCACTCAACTTCCAGAGTTAAACCCGTGTGTGGATTCAGCAGTCTGCAAACACTTTCTCTGCAGAGTCCCAAAACAGGCGTTTTCAGCCCATTACCGGCATATGGAAGAAACAGCAGTAAGCCCAGGGAAATATCTGCTTCTAAATCCAAAACGCAGCTATCTAACAGAACGGTTGTCAATGTGTGCACTCAACTTCCAGAGTTAAACCCGTGTGTGGATTCAGCAGTCTGCAAACACTTTCTCTGCAGAGTCCCAAAACAGGCGTTTTCAGCCCATTACCGGCATATGGAAGAAACAGCAGTAAGCCCAGGGAAATATCTGCTTCTAAATCCAAAACGCAGCTATCTAACAGAACGGTTGTCAATGTGTGCACTCAACTTCCAGAGTTAAACCCGTGTGTGGATTCAGCAGTCTGCAAACACTTTCTCTGCAGAGTCCCAAAACAGGCGTTTTCAGCCCATTACCGGCATATGGAAGAAACAGCAGTAAGCCCAGGGAAATATCTGCTTCTAAATCCAAAACGCAGCTATCTAACAGAACGGTTGTCAATGTGTGCACTCAACTTCCAGAGTTAAACCCGTGTGTGGATTCAGCAGTCTGCAAACACTTTCTCTGCAGAGTCCCAAAACAGGCGTTTTCAGCCCATTACCGGCATATGGAAGAAACAGCAGTCAGCACAGGGAAATATCTGCTTCTAAATCCAAAACGCAGCTATCTAACAGAACGGTTGTCAATGTGTGCACTCAACTTCCAGAGTTAAACCCGTGTGTGGATTCAGCAGTCTGCAAACACTTTCTCTGCAGAGTCCCAAAACAGGCGTTTTCAGCCCATTACCGGCATATGGAAGAAACAGCAGTAAGCACAGGGAAATATCTGCTTCTAAATCCAAAACGCAGCTATCTAACAGAACGGTTGTCAATGTGTGCACTCAACTTCCAGAGTTAAACCCGTGTGTGGATTCAGCAGTCTGCAAACACTTTCTCTGCAGAGTCCCAAAACAGGCGTTTTCAGCCCATTACCGGCATATGGAAGAAACAGCAGTAAGCCCAGGGAAATATCTGCTTCTAAATCCAAAACGCAGCTATCTAACAGAACGGTTGTCAATGTGTGCACTCAACTTCCAGAGGTAAACCCGTGTGTGGATTCAGCAGTCTGCAAACACTTTCTCTGCAGAGTCCCAAAACAGGCGTTTTCAGCCCATTACCGGCATATGGAAGAAACAGCAGTAAGCCCAGGGAAATATCTGCTTCTAAATCCAAAACGCAGCTATCTAACAGAACGGTTGTCAATGTGTGCACTCAACTTCCAGAGTTAAACCCGTGTGTGGATTCAGCAGTCTGCAAACACTTTCTCTGCAGAGTCCCAAAACAGGCGTTTTCAGCCCATTACCGGCATATGGAAGAAACAGCAGTAGGCCCAGGGAAATATCTGCTTCTAAATCCAAAACGCAGCTATCTAACAGAACGGTTGTCAATGTGTGCACTCAACTTCCAGAGTTAAACCCGTGTGTGGATTCAGCAGTCTGCAAACACTTTCTCTGCAGAGTCCCAAAACAGGCGTTTTCAGCCCATTACCGGCATATGGAAGAAACAGCAGTAAGCACAGGGAAATATCTGCTTCTAAATCCAAAACGCAGCTATCTAACAGAACGGTTGTCAATGTGTGCACTCAACTTCCAGAGTTAAACCCGTGTGTGGATTCAGCAGTCTGCAAACACTTTCTCTGCAGAGTCCCAAAACAGGCGTTTTCAGCCCATTACCGGCATATGGAAGAAACAGCAGTAAGCCCAGGGAAATATCTGCTTCTAAATCCAAAACGCAGCTATCTAACAGAACGGTTGTCAATGTGTGCACTCAACTTCCAGAGTTAAACCCGTGTGTGGATTCAGCAGTCTGCAAACACTTTCTCTGCAGAGTCCCAAAACAGGCGTTTTCAGCCCATTACCGGCATATGGAAGAAACAGCAGTAAGCCCAGGGAAATATCTGCTTCTAAATCCAAAACGCAGCTATCTAACAGAACGGTTGTCAATGTGTGCACTCAACTTCCAGAGTTAAACCCGTGTGTGGATTCAGCAGTCTGCAAACACTTTCTCTGCAGAGTCCCAAAACAGGCGTTTTCAGCCCATTACCGGCATATGGAAGAAACAGCAGTAAGCCCAGGGAAATATCTGCTTCTAAATCCAAAACGCAGCTATCTAACAGAACGGTTGTCAATGTGTGCACTCAACTTCCAGAGTTAAACCCGTGTGTGGATTCAGCAGTCTGCAAACACTTTCTCTGCAGAGTCCCAAAACAGGCGTTTTCAGCCCGTTACCGGCATATGGAAGAAACAGCAGTAAGCCCAGGGAAATATCTGCTTCTAAATCCAAAACGCAGCTATCTAACAGAACGGTTGTCAATGTGTGCAGTCAACTTCCAGAGTTAAACCCGTGTGTGGATTCAGCAGTCTGCAAACACTTTCTCTGCAGAGTCCCAAAACAGGCGTTTTCAGCCCATTACCGGCATATGGAAGAAACAGCAGTCAGCACAGGGAAATATCTGCTTCTAAATCCAAAACGCAGCTATCTAACAGAACGGTTGTCAATGTGTGCACTCAACTTCCAGAGTTAAACCCGTGTGTGGATTCAGCAGTCTGCAAACACTTTCTCTGCAGAGTCCCAAAACAGGCGTTTTCAGCCCATTACCGGCATATGGAAGAAACAGCAGTAAGCACAGGGAAATATCTGCTTCTAAATCCAAAACGCAGCTATCTAACAGAACGGTTGTCAATGTGTGCACTCAACTTCCAGAGTTAAACCCGTGTGTGGATTCAGCAGTCTGCAAACACTTTCTCTGCAGAGTCCCAAAACAGGCGTTTTCAGCCCATTACCGGCATATGGAAGAAACAGCAGTCAGCACAGGGAAATATCTGCTTCTAAATCCAAAACGCAGCTATCTAACAGAACGGTTGTCAATGTGTGCACTCAACTTCCAGAGTTAAACCCGTGTGTGGATTCAGCAGTCTGCAAACACTTTCTCTGCAGAGTCCCAAAACAGGCGTTTTCAGCCCATTACCGGCATATGGAAGAAACAGCAGTAAGCACAGGGAAATATCTGCTTCTAAATCCAAAACGCAGCTATCTAACAGAACGGTTGTCAATGTGTGCACTCAACTTCCAGAGTTAAACCCGTGTGTGGATTCAGCAGTCTGCAAACACTTTCTCTGCAGAGTCCCAAAACAGGCGTTTTCAGCCCATTACCGGCATATGGAAGAAACAGCAGTAAGCACAGGGAAATATCTGCTTCTAAATCCAAAACGCAGCTATCTAACAGAACGGTTGTCAATGTGTGCACTCAACTTCCAGAGTTAAACCCGTGTGTGGATTCAGCAGTCTGCAAACACTTTCTCTGCAGAGTCCCAAAACAGGCGTTTTCAGCCCATTACCGGCATATGGAAGAAACAGCAGTAAGCACAGGGAAATATCTGCTTCTAAATCCAAAACGCAGCTATCTAACAGAACGGTTGTCAATGTGTGCACTCAACTTCCAGAGTTAAACCCGTGTGTGGATTCAGCAGTCTGCAAACACTTTCTCTGCAGAGTCCCAAAACAGGCGTTTTCAGCCCATTACCGGCATATGGAAGAAACAGCAGTAAGCACAGGGAAATATCTGCTTCTAAATCCAAAACGCAGCTATCTAACAGAACGGTTGTCAATGTGTGCACTCAACTTCCAGAGTTAAACCCGTGTGTGGATTCAGCAGTCTGCAAACACTTTCTCTGCAGAGTCCCAAAACAGGCGTTTTCAGCCCATTACCGGCATATGGAAGAAACAGCAGTAAGCACAGGGAAATATCTGCTTCTAAATCCAAAACGCAGCTATCTAACAGAACGGTTGTCAATGTGTGCACTCAACTTCCAGAGTTAAACCCGTGTGTGGATTCAGCAGTCTGCAAACACTTTCTCTGCAGAGTCCCAAAACAGGCATTTTCAGCCCATTACCGGCATATGGAAGAAACAGCAGTAAGCACAGGGAAATATCTGCTTCTAAATCCAAAACGCAGCTATCTAACAGAACGGTTGTCAATGTGTGCACTCAACTTCCAGAGTTAAACCCGTGTGTGGATTCAGCAGTCTGCAAACACTTTCTCTGCAGAGTCCCAAAACAGGCGTTTTCAGCCCATTACCGGCGTATGGAAGAAACAGCAGTAAGCCCAGGGAAATATCTGCTTCTAAATCCAAAACGCAGCTATCTAACAGAACGGTTGTCAATGTGTGCACTCAACTTCCAGAGTTAAACCCGTGTGTGGATTCAGCAGTCTGCAAACACTTTCTCTGCAGAGTCCCAAAACAGGCGTTTTCAGCCCATTACCGGCATATGGAAGAAACAGCAGTAAGCCCAGGGAAATATCTGCTTCTAAATCCAAAACGCAGCTATCTAACAGAACGGTTGTCAATGTGTGCACTCAACTTCCAGAGTTAAACCCGTGTGTGGATTCAGCAGTCTGCAAACACTTTCTCTGCAGAGTCCCAAAACAGGCGTTTTCAGCCCATTACCGGCATATGGAAGAAACAGCAGTAAGCCCAGGGAAATATCTGCTTCTAAATCCAAAACGCAGCTATCTAACAGAACGGTTGTCAATGTGTGCACTCAACTTCCAGAGTTAAACCCGTGTGTGGATTCAGCAGTCTGCAAACACTTTCTCTGCAGAGTCCCAAAACAGGCGTTTTCAGCCCATTACCGGCATATGGAAGAAACAGCAGTAAGCCCAGGGAAATATCTGCTTCTAAATCCAAAACGCAGCTATCTAACAGAACGGTTGTCAATGTGTGCACTCAACTTCCAGAGTTAAACCCGTGTGTGGATTCAGCAGTCTGCAAACACTTTCTCTGCAGAGTCCCAAAACAGGCGTTTTCAGCCCATTACCGGCATATGGAAGAAACAGCAGTCAGCCCAGGGAAATATCTGCTTCTAAATCCAAAACGCAGCTATCTAACAGAACGGTTGTCAATGTGTGCACTCAACTTCCAGAGTTAAACCCGTGTGTGGATTCAGCAGTCTGCAAACACTTTCTCTGCAGAGTCCCAAAACAGGCGTTTTCAGCCCATTACCGGCATATGGAAGAAACAGCAGTAAGCCCAGGGAAATATCTGCTTCTAAATCCAAAACGCAGCTATCTAACAGAACGGTTGTCAATGTGTGCACTCAACTTCCAGAGTTAAACCCGTGTGTGGATTCAGCAGTCTGCAAACACTTTCTCTGCAGAGTCCCAAAACAGGCGTTTTCAGCCCATTACCGGCATATGGAAGAAACAGCAGTAAGCCCAGGGAAATATCTGCTTCTAAATCCAAAACGCAACTATCTAACAGAAACGGTTGTCAATTGTGTGCACTCAACTTCCAGAGTTAAACCCGTGTGTGGATTCAGCAGTCTGCAAACACTTTCTCTGCAGAGTCCCAAAACAGGCATTTTCAGCCCATTACCGGCATATGGAGAAACAGCAGTAAGCCCAGGGGAAATATCTGCTTCTAAATCCAAAACGCAGCTATCTAACAGAACGGTTGTCAATGTGTGCACTCAACTTCCAGAGTTAAACCCGTGTGTGGATTCAGCAGTCTGCAAACACTTTCTCTGCAGAGTCCCAAAACAGGCGTTTTCAGCCCATTACCGGCATATGGAAGAAACAGCAGTCAGCACAGGGAAATATCTGCTTCTAAATCCAAAACGCAGCTATCTAACAGAACGGTTGTCAATGTGTGCACTCAACTTCCAGAGTTAAACCCGTGTGTGGATCAGCAGTCTGCAAACACTTTCTCTGCAAAGTCCCAAAACAGGCGTTTTCAGCCCATTACCGGCATATGGAAGAAACAGCAGTAAGCCCAGGGAAATATCTGCTTCTAAATCCAAAACGCAGCTATCTAACAGAACGTTTGTCAATGTGTGCACTCAACTTCCAGAGTTAAACCCGTGTGTGGATTCAGCAGTCTGCAAACACTTTCTCTGCAGAGTCCCAAAACAGGCGTTTTCAGCCCATTACCGGCATATGGAAGAAACAGCAGTCAGCACAGGGAAATATCTGCTTCTAAATCCAAAACGCAGCTATCTAACAGAACGGTTGTCAATGTGTGCACTCAACTTCCAGAGTTAAACCCGTGTGTGGATTCAGCAGTCTGCAAACACTTTCTCTGCAGAGTCCCAAAACAGGCGTTTTCAGCCCATTACCGGCATATGGAAGAAACAGCAGTAAGCCCAGGGAAATATCTGCTTCTAAATCCAAAACGCAGCTATCTAACAGAACGGTTGTCAACGTGTGCACTCAACTTCCAGAGTTAAACCCGTGTGTGGATTCAGCAGTCTGCAAACACTTTCTCTGCAGAGTCCCAAAACAGGCGTTTTCAGCCCATTACCGGCGTATGGAAGAAACAGCAGTAAGCCCAGGGAAATATCTGCTTCTAATCCAAAACGCAGCTATCTAACAGAACGGTTGTCAATGTGTGCACTCAACTTCCAGAGTTAAACCCGTGTGTGGATTCAGCAGTCTGCAAACACTTTCTCTGCAGAGTCCCAAAACAGGCGTTTTCAGCCCATTACCGGCATATGGAAGAAACAGCAGTAAGCCCAGGGAAATATCTGCTTCTAAATCCAAAACGCAGCTATCTAACAGAACGGTTGTCAATGTGTGCACTCAACTTCCAGAGTTAAACCCGTGTGTGGATTCAGCAGTCTGCAAACACTTTCTCTGCAGAGTCCCAAAACAGGCGTTTTCAGCCCATTACCGGCATATGGAAGAAACAGCAGTAAGCCCAGGGAAATATCTGCTTCTAAATCCAAAACGCAGCTATCTAACAGAACGGTTGTCAATGTGTGCACTCAACTTCCAGAGTTAAACCCGTGTGTGGATTCAGCAGTCTGCAAACACTTTCTCTGCAGAGTCCCAAAACAGGCGTTTTCAGCCCATTACCGGCATATGGAAGAAACAGCAGTAAGCCCAGGGAAATATCTGCTTCTAAATCCAAAACGCAGCTATCTAACAGAACGGTTGTCAATGTGTGCACTCAACTTCCAGAGTTAAACCCGTGTGTGGATTCAGCAGTCTGCAACACTTTCTCTGCAGAGTCCCAAAACAGGCGTTTTCAGCCCATTACCGGCATATGGAAGAAACAGCAGTCAGCACAGGGAAATATCTGCTTCTAAATCCAAAACGCAGCTATCTAACAGAACGGTTGTCAATGTGTGCACTCAACTTCCAGAGTTAAACCCGTGTGTGGATTCAGCAGTCTGCAAACACTTTCTCTGCAGAGTCCCAAAACAGGCGTTTTCAGCCCATTACCGGCATATGGAAGAAACAGCAGTAAGCCCAGGGAAATATCTGCTTCTAAATCCAAAACGCAGCTATCTAACAGAACGGTTGTCAATGTGTGCACTCAACTTCCAGAGTTAAACCCGTGTGTGGATTCAGCAGTCTGCAAACACTTTCTCTGCAGAGTCCCAAAACAGGCGTTTTCAGCCCATTACCGGCATATGGAAAGAAACAACAGTAAGCCCAGGGAAATATCTGCTTCTAAATCCAAAACGCAGCTATCTAACAGAACGGTTGTCAATGTGTGCACTCAACTTCCAGAGTTAAACCCGTGTGTGGATTCAGCAGTCTGCAAACACTTTCTCTGCAGAGTCCCAAAACAGGCGTTTTCAGCCCATTACCGGCATATGGAAGAAACAGCAGTAAGCACAGGGAAATATCTGCTTCTAAATCCAAAACGCAGCTATCTAACAGAACGGTTGTCAATGTGTGCACTCAACTTCCAGAGTTAAACCCGTGTGTGGATTCAGCAGTCTGCAAACACTTTCTCTGCAGAGTCCCAAAACAGGCGTTTTCAGCCCATTACCGGCATATGGAAGAAACAGCAGTAAGCCCAGGGAAATATCTGCTTCTAAATCCAAAACGCAGCTATCTAACAGAACGGTTGTCAATGTGTGCACTCAACTTCCAGAGTTAAACCCGTGTGTGGATTCAGCAGTCTGCAAACACTTTCTCTGCAGAGTCCCAAAACAGGCGTTTTCAGCCCATTACCGGCATATGGAAGAAACAGCAGTAAGCCCAGGGAAATATCTGCTTCTAAATCCAAAACGCAGCTATCTAACAGAACGGTTGTCAATGTGTGCACTCAACTTCCAGAGTTAAACCCGTGTGTGGATTCAGCAGTCTGCAAACACTTTCTCTGCAGAGTCCCAAAACAGGCGTTTTCAGCCCATTACCGGCATATGGAAGAAACAGCAGTAAGCCCAGGGAAATATCTGCTTCTAAATCCAAAACGCAGCTATCTAACAGAACGGTTGTCAATGTGTGCACTCAACTGCCAGAGTTAAACCCGTGTGTGGATTCAGCAGTCTGCAAACACTTTCTCTGCAGAGTCCCAAAACAGGCGTTTTCAGCCCATTACCGGCATATGGAAGAAACAGCAGTCAGCCCAGGGAAATATCTGCTTCTAAATCCAAAACGCAGCTATCTAACAGAACGGTTGTCAATGTGTGCACTCAACTTCCAGAGTTAAACCCGTGTGTGGATTCAGCAGTCTGCAAACACTTTCTCTGCAGAGTCCCAAAACAGGCGTTTTCAGTCCATTACCGGCATATGGAAGAAACAGCAGTAAGCACAGGGAAATATCTGCTTCTAAATCCAAAACGCAGCTATCTAACAGAACGGTTGTCAATGTGTGCACTCAACTTCAGAGTTAAACCCGTGTGTGGATTCAGCAGTCTGCAAACACTTTCTCTGCAGAGTCCCAAAACAGGCGTTTTCAGCCCATTACCGGCATATGGAAGAAACAGCAGTAAGCCCAGGGAAATATCTGCTTCAAATCCAAAACGCAGCTATCTAACAGAACGGTTGTCAATGTGTGCACTCAACTTCCAGAGTTAAACCCGTGTGTGGATTCAGCAGTCTGCAAACACTTTCTCTGCAGAGTCCCAAAACAGGCGTTTTCAGCCCATTACCGGCATATGGAAGAAACAGCAGTAAGCCCAGGGAAATATCTGCTTCTAAATCCAAAACGCAGCTATCTAACAGAACGGTTGTCAATGTGTGCACTCAACTTCCAGAGTTAAACCCGTGTGTGGATTCAGCAGTCTGCAAACACTTTCTCTGCAGAGTCCCAAAACAGGCGTTTTCAGCCCATTACCGGCATATGGAAGAAACAGCAGTAGGCCCAGGGAAATATCTGCTTCTAAATCCAAAACGCAGCTATCTAACAGAACGGTTGTCAATGTGTGCACTCAACTTCCAGAGTTAAACCCGTGTGTGGATTCAGCAGTCTGCAAACACTTTCTCTGCAGAGTCCCAAAACAGGCGTTTTCAGCCCATTACCGGCATATGGAAGAAACAGCAGTAAGCACAGGGAAATATCTGCTTTCTAAATCCAAAACGCAGCTATCTAACAGAACGGTTGTCAATGTGTGCACTCAACTTCCAGAGTTAAACCCGTGTGTGGATTCAGCAGTCTGCAAACACTTTCTCTGCAGAGTCCCAAAACAGGCGTTTTCAGCCCATTACCGGCATATGGAAGAAACAGCAGTAAGCCCAGGGAAATATCTGCTTCTAAATCCAAAACGCAGCTATCTAACAGAACGGTTGTCAATGTGTGCACTCAACTTCCAGAGTTAAACCCGTGTGTGGATTCAGCAGTCTGCAAACACTTTCTCTGCAGAGTCCCAAAACAGGCGTTTTCAGCCCATTACCGGCATATGGAAGAAACAGCAGTAAGCCCAGGGAAATATCTGCTTCTAAATCCAAAACGCAGCTATCTAACAGAACGGTTGTCAATGTGTGCACTCAACTTCCAGAGTTAAACCCGTGTGTGGATTCAGCAGTCTGCAAACACTTTCTCTGCAGAGTCCCAAAACAGGCGTTTTCAGCCCATTACCGGCATATGGAAGAAACAGCAGTAAGCCCAGGGAAATATCTGCTTCTAAATCCAAAACGCAGCTATCTAACAGAACGGTTGTCAATGTGTGCACTCAACTTCCAGAGTTAAACCCGTGTGTGGATTCAGCAGTCTGCAAACACTTTCTCTGCAGAGTCCCAAAACAGGCGTTTTCAGCCCGTTACCGGCATATGGAAGAAACAGCAGTAAGCCCAGGGAAATATCTGCTTCTAAATCCAAAACGCAGCTATCTAACAGAACGGTTGTCAATGTGTGCACTCAACTTCCAGAGTTAAACCCGTGTGTGGATTCAGCAGTCTGCAAACACTTTCTCTGCAGAGTCCCAAAACAGGCGTTTTCAGCCCATTACCGGCATATGGAAGAAACAGCAGTCAGCACAGGGATATATCTGCTTCTAAATCCAAAACGCAGCTATCTAACAGAACGGTTGTCAATGTGTGCACTCAACTTCCAGAGTTAAACCCGTGTGTGGATTCAGCAGTCTGCAAACACTTTC
>NW_026989491.1:0-72582 GCF_030222135.1 Aotus nancymaae
AAAACGCCTGTTTTGGGACTCTGCAGAGAAAGTCTCTGCAGACTGCTGAATCCACACACGGGTTTAACTCTGGAAGTTCAGTGCACACATTGACAACCGTTCTGTTAGATAGCTGCGTTTTGGATTTAGAAGCAGATATTTCCCTGTGCTTACTGCTGTTTCTTCCATATGCCGGTAATGGGCTGAAAACGCCTGTTTTGGGACTCTGCAGAGAAAGTCTCTGCAGACTGCTGAATCCACACACGGGTTTAACTCTGGAAGTTGAGTGCACACATTGACAACCGTTCTGTTAGATAGCTGCGTTTTGGATTTAGAAGCAGATATTTCCCTGTGCTTACTGCTGTTTCTTCCATATGCCGGTAATGGGCTGAAAACGCCTGTTTTGGGACTCTGCAGAGAAAGTGTTTGCAGACTGCTGAATCCACACACGGGTTTAACTCTGGAAGTTGAGTGCACACATTGACAACCGTTCTGTTAGATAGCTGCGTTTGGATTTAGAAGCAGATATTTCCCTGTGCTTACTGCTCTTTCTTCCATATGCCGGTAATCGGCTGAAAACGCCTGTCTTGGGACTCTGCAGAGAAAGTCTCTGCAGACTGCTGAATCCACACACGGGTTTAACTCTGGAAGTTGAGTGCACACATTGACAACCGTTCTGTTAGATAGCTGCGTTTTGGATTTAGAAGCAGATATTTCCCTGTGCTTACTGCTGTTTCTTCCATATGCCGGTAATGGGCTGAAAACGCCTGTTTTGGGACTCTGCAGAGAAAGTCTCTGCAGACTGCTGAATCCACACACGGGTTTAACTCTGGAAGTTGAGTGCACACATTGACAACCGTTCTGTTAGATAGCTGCGTTTTGGATTTAGAAGCAGATATTTCCCTGTGCTTACTGCTGTTTCTTCCATATGCAGGTACTGGGCTGAAAACGCCTGTTTTGGGACTCTGCAGAGAAAGTCTCTGCTGACTGCTGAATCCACACACGGGTTTAACTCTGGAAGTTGAGTGCACACATTGACAACCGTTCTGTTAGATAGCTGCGTTTTGGATTTAGAAGCAGATATTTCCCTGTGCTTACTGCTGTTTCTTCCATATGCCGGTAATGGGCTGAAAACGCCTGTTTTGGGACTCTGCAGAGAAAGTCTCTGCAGACTGCTGAATCCACACACGGGTTTAACTCTGGAAGTTGAGTGCACACATTGACAACCGTTCTGTTAGATAGCTGCGTTTTGGATTTAGAAGCAGATATTTCCCTGTGCTTACTGCTGTTTCTTCCATATGCCGGTAATGGGCTGAAAACGCCTGTTTTGGGACTCTGCAGAGAAAGTCTCTGCAGACTGCTGAATCCACACACGGGTTTAACTCTGGAAGTTGAGTGCACACATTGACAACCGTTCTGTTAGATAGCTGCGTTTTGGATTTAGAAGCAGATATTTCCCTGTGCTTACTGCTGTTTCTTCCATATGCCGGTAATGGGCTGAAAACGCCTGTTTTGGGACTCTGCAGAGAAAGTGTTTGCAGACTGCTGAATCCACACACGGGTTTAACTCTGGAAGTTGAGTGCACACATTGACAACCGTTCTGTTAGATAGCTGCGTTTGGATTTAGAAGCAGATATTTCCCTGTGCTTACTGCTCATTCTTCCATATGCCGGTAATCGGCTGAAAACGCCTGTCTTGGGACTCTGCAGAGAAAGTCTCTGCAGACTGCTGAATCCACACACGGGTTTAACTCTGGAAGTTCAGTGCACACATTGACAACCGTTCTGTTAGATAGCTGCGTTTTGGATTTAGAAGCAGATATTTCCCTGTGCTTACTGCTGTTTCTTCCATATGCCGGTAATGGGCTGAAAACGCCTGTTTTGGGACTCTGCAGAGAAAGTCTCTGCAGACTGCTGAATCCACACACGGGTTTAACTCTGGAAGTTGAGTGCACACATTGACAACCGTTCTGTTAGATAGCTGCGTTTTGGATTTAGAAGCAGATATTTCCCTGTGCTTACTGCTGTTTCTTCCATATGCCGGTAATGGGCTGAAAACGCCTGTTTTGGGACTCTGCAGAGAAAGTCTCTGCAGACTGCTGAATCCACACACGGGTTTAACTCTGGAAGTTGAGTGCACACATTGACAACCGTTCTGTTAGATAGCTGCGTTTTGGATTTAGAAGCAGATATTTCCCTGTGCTTACTGCTGTTTCTTCCATATGCCGGTAATGGGCTGAAAACGCCTGTCTTGGGACTCTGCAGAGAAAGTCTCTGCAGACTGCTGAATCCACACACGGGTTTAACTCTGGAAGTTGAGTGCACACATTGACAACCGTTCTGTTAGATAGCTGCGTTTTGGATTTAGAAGCAGATATTTCCCTGTGCTTACTGCTGTTTCTTCCATATGCCGGTAATGGGCTGAAAACGCCTGTTTTGGGACTCTGCAGAGAAAGTCTCTGCAGACTGCTGAATCCACACACGGGTTTAACTCTGGAAGTTGAGTGCACACATTGACAACCGTTCTGTTAGATAGCTGCGTTTTGGATTTAGAAGCAGATATTTCCCTGTGCTTACTGCTGTTTCTTCCATATGCCGGTAATGGGCTGAAAACGCCTGTTTTGGGACTCTGCAGAGAAAGTCTCTGCAGACTGCTGAATCCACACACGGGTTTAACTCTGGAAGTTGAGTGCACACATTGACAACCGTTCTGTTAGATAGCTGCGTTTTGGATTTAGAAGCAGATATTTCCCTGTGCTTACTGCTGTTTCTTCCATATGCCGGTAATGGGCTGAAAACGCCTGTTTTGGGACTCTGCAGAGAAAGTCTCTGCAGACTGCTGAATCCACACACGGGTTTAACTCTGGAAGTTGAGTGCACACATTGACAACCGTTCTGTTAGATAGCTGCGTTTTGGATTTAGAAGCAGATATTTCCCTGTGCTTACTGCTGTTTCTTCCATATGCCGGTAATGGGCTGAAAACGCCTGTTTTGGGACTCTGCAGAGAAAGTCTCTGCAGACTGCTGAATCCACACACGGGTTTAACTCTGGAAGTTGAGTGCACACATTGACAACCGTTCTGTTAGATAGCTGCGTTTTGGATTTAGAAGCAGATATTTCCCTGTGCTTACTGCTGTTTCTTCCATATGCCGGTAATGGGCTGAAAACGCCTGTTTTGGGACTCTGCAGAGAAAGTGTTTGCAGACTGCTGAATCCACACACGGGTTTAACTCTGGAAGTTGAGTGCACACATTGTCAACCGTTCTGTTAGATAGCTGCGTTTGGATTTAGAAGCAGATATTTCCCTGTGCTTACTGCTCTTTCTTCCATATGCCGGTAATCGGCTGAAAACGCCTGTCTTGGGACTCTGCAGAGAAAGTCTCTGCAGACTGCTGAATCCACACACGGGTTTAACTCTGGAAGTTCAGTGCACACATTGACAACCGTTCTGTTAGATAGCTGCGTTTTGGATTTAGAAGCAGATATTTCCCTGTGCTTACTGCTGTTTCTTCCATATGCCGGTAATGGGCTGAAAACGCCTGTTTTGGGACTCTGCAGAGAAAGTCTCTGCAGACTGCTGAATCCACACACGGGTTTAATTCTGGAAGTTGAGTGCACACATTGACAACCGTTCTGTTAGATAGCTGCGTTTTGGATTTAGAAGCAGATATTTCCCTGTGCTTACTGCTGTTTCTTCCATATGCCGGTAATGGGCTGAAAACGCCTGTTTTGGGACTCTGCAGAGAACGTCTCTGCAGACTGCTGAATCCACACACGGGTTTAACTCTGGAAGTTGAGTGCACACATTGACAACCGTTCTGTTAGATAGCTGCGTTTTGGATTTAGAAGCAGATATTTCCCTGTGCTTACTGCTGTTTCTTCCATATGCCGGTAATGGGCTGAAAACGCCTGTTTTGGGACTCTGCAGAGAAAGTCTCTGCAGACTGCTGAATCCACACACGGGTTTAACTCTGGAAGTTGAGTGCACACATTGACAACCGTTCTGTTAGATAGCTGCGTTTTGGATTTAGAAGCAGATATTTCCCTGTGCTTACTGCTGTTTCTTCCATATGCCGGTAATGGGCTGAAAACGCCTGTCTTGGGACTCTGCAGAGAAAGTCTCTGCAGACTGCTGAATCCACACACGGGTTTAACTCTGGAAGTTGAGTGCACACATTGACAACCGTTCTGTTAGATAGCTGCGTTTTGGATTTAGAAGCAGATATTTCCCTATGCTTACTGCTGTTTCTTCCATATGCCGGTAATGGGCTGAAAACGCCTGTCTTGGGACTCTGCAGAGAAAGTCTCTGCAGACTGCTGAATCCACACACGGGTTTAACTCTGGAAGTTGAGTGCACACATTGACAACCGTTCTGTTAGATAGCTGCGTTTTGGATTTAGAAGCAGATATTTCCCTGTGCTTACTGCTGTTTCTTCCATATGCCGGTAATGGGCTGAAAACGCCTGTCTTGGGACTCTGAAGAGAAAGTCTCTGCAGACTGCTGAATCCACACACGGGTTTAACTCTGGAAGTTGAGTGCACACATTGACAACCGTTCTGTTAGATAGCTGCGTTTTGGATTTAGAAGCAGATATTTCCCTGTGCTTACTGCTGTTTCTTCCATATGCCGGTAATGGGCTGAAAACGCCTGTCTTGGGACTCTGCAGAGAAAGTCTCTGCAGACTGCTGAATCCACACACGGGTTTAACTCTGGAAGTTGAGTGCACACATTGACAACCGTTCTGTTAGATAGCTGCGTTTTGGATTTAGAAGCAGATATTTCCCTGTGCTTACTGCTGTTTCTTCCATATGCCGGTAATGGGCTGAAAACGCCTGTCTTGGGACTCTGCAGAGAAAGTGTTTGCAGACTGCTGAATCCACACACGGGTTTAACTCTGGAAGTTGAGTGCACACATTGACAACCGTTCTGTTAGATAGCTGCGTTTTGGATTTAGAAGCAGATATTTCCCTGTGCTTACTGCTGTTTCTTCCATATGCCGGTAATGGGCTGAAAACGCCTGTTTTGGGACTCTGCAGAGAAAGTCTCTGCAGACTGCTGAATCCACACACGGGTTTAACTCTGGAAGTTGAGTGCACACATTGACAACCGTTCTGTTAGATAGCTGCGTTTTGGATTTAGAAGCAGATATTTCCCTGTGCTTACTGCTGTTTCTTCCATATGCCGGTAATGGGCTGAAAACGCCTGTTTTGGGACTCTGCAGAGAAAGTCTCTGCAGACTGCTGAAGCCACACACGGGTTTAACTCTGGAAGTTGAGTGCACACTTTGACAACCGTTCTGTTAGATAGCTGCGTTTTGGATTTAGAAGCAGATATTTCCCTGTGCTTACTGCTGTTTCTTCCATATGCCGGTAATGGGCTGAAAACGCCTGTTTTGGGACTCTGCAGAGAAAGTCTCTGCAGACTGCTGAATCCACACACGGGTTTAACTCTGGAAGTTGAGTGCACACATTGACAACCGTTCTGTTAGATAGCTGCGTTTTGGATTTAGAAGCAGATATTTCCCTGTGCTTACTGCTGTTTCTTCCATATGCCGGTAATGGGCTGAAAACGCCTGTCTTGGGACTCTGCAGAGAAAGTGTTTGCAGACTGCTGAATCCACACACGGGTTTAACTCTGGAAGTTGAGTGCACACATTGACAACCGTTCTGTTAGATAGCTGCGTTTTGGATTTAGAAGCAGATATTTCCCTGTGCTTACTGCTGTTTCTTCCATATGCCGGTAATGGGCTGAAAACGCCTGTCTTGGGATTCTGCATAGAAAGTCTCTGCAGACTGCTGAATCCACACACGGGTTTAACTCTGGAAGTTGAGTGCACACATTGACAACCGTTCTGTTAGATAGCTGCGTTTTGGATTTAGAAGCAGATATTTCCCCTGTGCTTACTGCTGTTTCTTCCATATGCCGGTAATGGGCTGAAAACGCCTGTTTTGGGACTCTGCAGAGAAAGTCTCTGCAGACTGCTGAATCCACACACGGGTTTAACTCTGGAAGTTGAGTGCACACATTGACAACCGTTCTGTTAGATAGCTGCGTTTTGGATTTAGAAGCAGATATTTCCCTGTGCTTACTCCTGTTTCTTCCATATGCCGGTAATGGGCTGAAAACGCCTGTTTTGGGACTCTGCAGAGAAAGTCTCTGCAGACTGCTGAATCCACACACGGGTTTAACTCTGGAAGTTTGAGTGCACACATTGACAACCGTTCTGTTAGATAGCTGCGTTTTGGATTTAGAAGCAGATATTTCCCTGTGCTTACTGCTGTTTCTTCCATATGCCGGTAATGGGCTGAAAACGCCTGTTTTGGGACTCTGCAGAGAAAGTCTCTGCAGACTGCTGAATCCACACACCGGGTTTAACTCTGGAAGTTGAGTGCACACATTGACAACCGTTCTGTTAGATAGCTGCGTTTTGGATTTAGAAGCAGATATTTCCCCTGTGCTTACTGCTGTTTCTTCCATATGCCGGTAATGGGCTGAAAACGCCTGTTTTGGGACTCTGCAGAGAAAGTCTCTGCAGACTGCTGAATCCACACACGGGTTTAACTCTGGAAGTTGAGTGCACACATTGACAACCGTTCTGTTAGATAGCTGCGTTTTGGATTTAGAAGCAGATATTTCCCTGTGCTTACTGCTGTTTCTTCCATATGCCGGTAATGGGCTGAAAACGCCTGTTTTGGGACTCTGCAGAGAAAGTGTTTGCAGACTGCTGAATCCACACACGGGTTTAACTCTGGAAGTTGAGTGCACACATTGACAACCGTTCTGTTAGATAGCTGCGTTTGGATTTAGAAGCAGATATTTCCCTGTGCTTACTGCTCTTTCTTCCATATGCCGGTAATCGGCTGAAAACGCCTGTCTTGGGACTCTGCAGAGAAAGTCTCTGCAGACTGCTGAATCCACCACACGGGTTTAACTCTGGAAGTTCAGTGCACACATTGACAACCGTTCTGTTAGATAGCTGCGTTTTGGATTTAGAAGCAGATATTTCCCTGTGCTTACTGCTGTTTCTTCCGTATGCCGGTAATGGGCTGAAAACGCCTGTTTTGGGGACTCTGCAGAGAAAGTCTCTGCAGACTGCTGAATCCACACACGGGTTTAACTCTGGAAGTTGAGTGCACACATTGACAACCGTTCTGTTAGATAGCTGCGTTTTGGATTTAGAAGCAGATATTTCCCTGTGCTTACTGCTGTTTCTTCCATATGCCGGTAATGGGCTGAAACGCCTGTTTTGGGACTCTGCAGAGAAAGTCTCTGCAGACTGCTGAATCCACACACGGGTTTAACTCTGGAAGTTGAGTGCACACATTGACAACCGTTCTGTTAGATAGCTGCGTTTTGGATTTAGAAGCAGATATTTCCCTGTGCTTACTGCTGTTTCTTCCATATGCCGGTAAAGGGCTGAAAAACGCCTGTTTTGGGACTCTGCAGAGAAAGTCTCTGCAGACTGCTGAATCCACACACGGGTTTAACTCTGGAAGTTGAGTGCACACATTGACAACCGTTCTGTTAGATAGCTGCGTTTTGGATTTAGAAGCAGATATTTCCCTGTGCTTACTGCTGTTTCTTCCATATGCCGGTAATGGGCTGAAAACAGCCTGTTTTGGGACTCTGCAGAGAAAGTCTCTGCAGACTGCTGAATCCACACACGGGTTTAACTCTGGAAGTTGAGTGCACACATTGACAACCGTTCTGTTAGATAGCTGCGTTTTGGATTTAGAAGCAGATATTTCCCTGTGCTTACTGCTGTTTCTTCCATATGCCGGTAATGGGCTGAAAACGCCCTGTTTTGGGACTCTGCAGAGAAAGTGTTTGCAGACTGCTGAATCCACACACGGGTTTAACTCTGGAAGTTGAGTGCACACATTGACAACCGTTCTGTTAGATAGCTGCGTTTGGATTTAGAAGCAGATATTTCCCTGTGCTTACTGCTCTTTCTTCCATATGCCGGTAATCGGCTGAAAACGCCTGTCTTGGGACTCTGCAGAGAAAGTCTCTGCAGACTGCTGAATCCACACACGGGTTTAACTCTGGAAGTTCAGTGCACACATTGACAACCGTTCTGTTAGATAGCTGCGTTTTGGATTTAGAAGCAGATATTTCCCCTGTGCTTACTGCTGTTTCTTCCATATGCCGGTAATGGGCTGAAAACGCCTGTTTTGGGACTCTGCAGAGAAAGTCTCTGCAGACTGCTGAATCCACACACGGGTTTAATTCTGGAAGTTGAGTGCACACATTGACAACCGTTCTGTTAGATAGCTGCGTTTTGGATTTAGAAGCAGATATTTCCCTGTGCTTACTGCTGTTTCTTCCATATGCCGGTAATGGGCTGAAAACGCCTGTTTTGGGACTCTGCAGAGAACGTCTCTGCAGACTGCTGAATCCACACACGGGTTTAACTCTGGAAGTTGAGTGCACACATTGACAACCGTTCTGTTAGATAGCTGCGTTTTGGATTTAGAAGCAGATATTTCCCTGTGCTTACTGCTGTTTCTTCCATATGCCGGTAATGGGCTGAAAACGCCTGTTTTGGGACTCTGCAGAGAAAGTCTCTGCAGACTGCTGAATCCACACACGGGTTTAACTCTGGAAGTTGAGTGCACACATTGACAACCGTTCTGTTAGATAGCTGCGTTTTGGATTTAGAAGCAGATATTTCCCTGTGCTTACTGCTGTTTCTTCCATATGCCGGTAATGGGCTGAAAACGCCTGTCTTGGGACTCTGAAGAGAAAGTCTCTGCAGACTGCTGAATCCACACACGGGTTTAACTCTGGAAGTTGAGTGCACACATTGACAACCGTTCTGTTAGATAGCTGCGTTTTGGATTTAGAAGCAGATATTTCCCTGTGCTTACTGCTGTTTCTTCCATATGCCGGTAATGGGCTGAAAACGCCTGTTTTGGGACTCTGCAGAGAAAGTCTCTGCAGACTGCTGAATCCACACACGGTTTAACTCTGGAAGTTGAGTGCACACATTGACAACCGTTCTGTTAGATAGCTGCGTTTTGGATTTAGAAGCAGATATTTCCCTGTGCTTACTGCTGTTTCTTCCATATGCCGGTAATGGGCTGAAAACGCCTGTCTTGGGACTCTGAAGAGAAAGTCTCTGCAGACTGCTGAATCCACACACGGGTTTAACTCTGGAAGTTGAGTGCACACATTGACAACCGTTCTGTTAGATAGCTGCGTTTTGGATTTAGAAGCAGATATTTCCCTGTGCTTACTGCTGTTTCTTCCATATGCCGGTAATGGGCTGAAAACGCCTGTTTTGGGACTCTGCAGAGAAAGTCTCTGCAGACTGCTGAATCCACACACGGGTTTAACTCTGGAAGTTGAGTGCACACATTGACAACCGTTCTGTTAGATAGCTGCGTTTTGGATTTAGAAGCAGATATTTCCCTGTGCTTACTGCTGTTTCTTCCATATGCCGGTAATGGGCTGAAAACGCCTGTCTTGGGACTCTGAAGAGAAAGTCTCTGCAGACTGCTGAATCCACACACGGGTTTAACTCTGGAAGTTGAGTGCACACATTGACAACCGTTCTGTTAGATAGCTGCGTTTTGGATTTAGAAGCAGATATTTCCCTGTGCTTACTGCTGTTTCTTCCATATGCCGGTAATGGGCTGAAAACGCCTGTTTTGGGACTCTGCAGAGAAAGTCTCTGCAGACTGCTGAATCCACACACGGGTTTAACTCTGGAAGTTGAGTGCACACATTGACAACCGTTCTGTTAGATAGCTGCGTTTTGGATTTAGAAGCAGATATTTCCCTGTGCTTACTGCTGTTTCTTATATGCCGGTAATGGGCTGAAAACGCCTGTCTTGGGACTCTGAAGAGAAAGTCTCTGCAGACTGCTGAATCCACACACGGGTTTAACTCTGGAAGTTGAGTGCACACATTGACAACCGTTCTGTTAGATAGCTGCGTTTTGGATTTAGAAGCAGATATTTCCCTGTGCTTACTGCTGTTTCTTCCATATGCCGGTAATGGGCTGAAAACGCCTGTCTTGGGACTCTGCAGAGAAAGTCTCTGCAGACTGCTGAATCCACACACGGGTTTAACTCTGGAAGTTGAGTGCACACATTGAAGCAACCGTTCTGTTAGATAGCTGCGTTTTGGATTTAGAAGCAGATATTTCCCTGTGCTTACTGCTGTTTCTTCCATATGCCGGTAATGGGCTGAAAACGCCTGTCTTGGGACTCTGAAGAGAAAGTCTCTGCAGACTGCTGAATCCACACATGGGTTTAACTCTGGAAGTTGAGTGCACACATTGACAACCGTTCTGTTAGATAGCTGCGTTTTGGATTTAGAAGCAGATATTTCCCTGTGCTTACTGCTGTTTCTTCCATATGCCGGTAATGGGCTGAAAACGCCTGTTTTGGGACTCTGCAGAGAAAGTCTCTGCAGACTGCTGAATCCACACACGGGTTTAACTCTGGAAGTTGAGTGCACACATTGACAACCGTTCTGTTAGATAGCTGCGTTTTGGATTTAGAAGCAGATATTTCCCTGTGCTTACTGCTGTTTCTTCCATATGCCGGTAATGGGCTGAAAACGCCTGTTTTGGGACTCTGCAGAGAAAGTCTTTGCAGACTGCTGAATCCACACACGGGTTTAACTCTGGAAGTTGAGTGCACACATTGACAACCGTTCTGTTAGATAGCTGCGTTTTGGATTTAGAAGCAGATATTTCCCTGTGCTTACTGCTGTTTCTTCCATATGCCGGTAATGGGCTGAAAACGCCTGTTTTGGGACTCTGCAGAGAAAGTCTCTGCAGACTGCTGAATCCACACACGGGTTTAACTCTGGAAGTTGAGTGCACACATTGACAACCGTTCTGTTAGATAGCTGCGTTTTGGATTTAGAAGCAGATATTTCCCTGTGCTTACTGCTGTTTCTTCCATATGCCGGTAATGGGCTGAAAACGCCTGTTTTGGGACTCTGCAGAGAAAGTCTCTGCAGACTGCTGAATCCACACACGGGTTTAACTCTGGAAGTTGAGTGCACACATTGACAACCGTTCTGTTAGATAGCTGCGTTTTGGATTTAGAAGCAGATATTTCCCTGTGCTTACTGCTGTTTCTTCCATATGCCGGTAATGGGCTGAAAACGCCTGTTTTGGGACTCTGCAGAGAAAGTCTCTGCAGACTGCTGAATCCACACACGGGTTTAACTCTGGAAGTTGAGTGCACACATTGACAACCGTTCTGTTAGATAGCTGCGTTTTGGATTTAGAAGCAGATATTTCCCTGTGCTTACTGCTGTTTCTTCCATATGCCGGTAATGGGCTGAAAACGCCTGTTTTGGGACTCTGCAGAGAAAGTCTCTGCAGACTGCTGAATCCACACACGGGTTTAACTCTGGAAGTTGAGTGCACACATTGACAACCGTTCTGTTAGATAGCTGCGTTTTGGATTTAGAAGCAGATATTTCCCTGTGCTTACTGCTGTTTCTTCCATATGCCGGTAATGGGCTGAAAACGCCTGTTTTGGGACTCTGCAGAGAAAGTGTTTGCAGACTGCTGAATCCACACACGGGTTTAACTCTGGAAGTTGAGTGCACACATTGACAACCGTTCTGTTAGATAGCTGCGTTTTGGATTTAGAAGCAGATATTTCCCTCTGCTCACTGCTGTTTCTTCCATATGCCGGTAATGGGCTGAAAACGCCTGTTTTGGGACTCTGCAGAGAAAGTCTCTGCAGACTGTTGAATCCACACACGGGTTTAACTCTGGAAGTTGAGTGGACACATTGACAACCGTTCTGTTAGATAGCTGCGTTTTGGATTTAGAAGCAGATATTTCCCTGTGCTTACTGCTGTTTCTTCCATATGCCGGTAATGGGCTGAAAATGCCTGTTTTGGGACTCTGCAGAGAAAGTCTCTGCAGACTGCTGAATCCACATACGGGTTTAACTCTGGAAGTTGAGTGCACACATTGACAACCGTTCTGTTAGATAGCTGCGTTTTGGATTTAGAAGCAGATATTTCCCTGTGCTTACTGCTGTTTCTTCCATATGCCGGTAATGGGCTGAAAACGCCCTGTCTTGGGACTCTGCAGAGAAAGTCTCTGCAGACTGCTGAATCCACACACGGGTTTAACTCTGGAAGTTGAGTGCACACATTGACAACCGTTCTGTTAGATAGCTGCGTTTTGGATTTAGAAGCAGATATTTCCCTGTGCTTACTGCTGTTTCTTCCATATGCCGGTAATGGGCTGAAAACGCCTGTCTTGGGACTCTGCAGAGAAAGTCTCTGCAGACTGCTGAATCCACACACGGGTTTAACTCTGGAAGTTGAGTGCACACATTGACAACCGTTCTGTTAGATAGCTGCGTTTTGGATTTAGAAGCAGATATTTCCCTGTGCTTACTGCTGTTTCTTCCATATGCCGGTAATGGGCTGAAAACGCCTGTTTTGGGACTCTGCAGAGAAAGTCTCTGCAGACTGCTGAATCCACACACGGGTTTAACTCTGGAAGTTGAGTGCACACATTGACAACCGTTCTGTTAGATAGCTGCGTTTTGGATTTAGAAGCAGATATTTCCCTGTGCTTACTGCTGTTTCTTCCATATGCCGGTAATGGGCTGAAAACGCCTGTTTTGGGACTCTGCAGAGAAAGTCTCTGCAGACTGCTGAAGCCACACACGGGTTTAACTCTGGAAGTTGAGTGCACACATTGACAACCGTTCTGTTAGATAGCTGCGTTTTGGATTTAGAAGCAGATATTTCCCTGTGCTTACTGCTGTTTCTTCCATATGCCGGTAATGGGCTGAAAACGCCTGTTTTGGGACTCTGCAGAGAAAGTCTCTGCAGACTGCTGAATCCACACACGGGTTTAACTCTGGAAGTTGAGTGCACACATTGACAACCGTTCTGTTAGATAGCTGCGTTTTGGATTTAGAAGCAGATAGTTCCCTGTGCTTACTGCTGTTTCTTCCATATGTCGGTAATGGGCTGAAAACGCCTGTTTTGGGACTCTGCAGAGAAAGTCTCTGCAGACTGCTGAATCCACACACGGGTTTAACTCTGGAAGTTGAGTGCACACATTGACAACCGTTCTGTTAGATAGCTGCGTTTTGGATTTAGAAGCAGATATTTCCCTGTGCTTACTGCTGTTTCTTCCATATGCCGGTAATGGGCTGAAAACGCCTGTTTTGGGACTCTGCAGAGAAAGTCTCTGCAGACTGCTGAATCCACACACGGGTTTAACTCTGGAAGTTGAGTGCACACATTGACAACCGTTCTGTTAGATAGCTGCGTTTTGGATTTAGAAGCAGATATTTCCCTGTGCTTACTGCTGTTTCTTCCATATGCCGGTAATGGGCTGAAAACGCCTGTCTTGGGACTCTGCAGAGAAAGTCTCTGCAGACTGCTGAATCCACACACGGGTTTAACTCTGGAAGTTGAGTGCACACATTGACAACCGTTCTGTTAGATAGCTGCGTTTTGGATTTAGAAGCAGATATTTCCCTGTGCTTACTGCTGTTTCTTCCATATGCCGGTAATGGGCTGAAAACGCCTGTCTTGGGACTCTGCAGAGAAAGTGTTTGCAGACTGCTGAATCCACACACGGGTTTAACTCTGGAAGTTGAGTGCACACATTGACAACCGTTCTGTTAGATAGCTGCGTTTTGGATTTAGAAGCAGATATTTCCCTGTGCTTACTGCTGTTTCTTCCATATGCCGGTAATGGGCTGAAAACGCCTGTTTTGGGACTCTGCAGAGAAAGTTTCTGCAGACTGCTGAATCCACACACGGGTTTAACTCTGGAAGTTGAGTGCACACATTGACAACCGTTCTGTTAGATAGCTGCGTTTTGGATTTAGAAGCAGATATTTCCCTGTGCTTACTGCTGTTTCTTCCATATGCCGGTAATGGGCTGAAAACGCCTGTTTTGGGACTCTGCAGAGAAAGTCTCTGCAGACTGCTGAAGCCACACACGGGTTTAACTCTGGAAGTTGAGTGCACACATTGACAACCGTTCTGTTAGATAGCTGCGTTTTGGATTTAGAAGCAGATATTTCCCTGTGCTTACTGCTGTTTCTTCCATATGCCGGTAATGGGCTGAAAACGCCTGTTTTGGGACTCTGCAGAGAAAGTCTCTGCAGACTGCTGAATCCACACACGGGTTTAACTCTGGAAGTTGAGTGCACACATTGACAACCGTTCTGTTAGATAGCTGCGTTTTGGATTTAGAAGCAGATATTTCCCTGTGCTTACTGCTGTTTCTTCCATATGCCGGTAATGGGCTGAAAACGCCTGTCTTGGGACTCTGCAGAGAAAGTGTTTGCAGACTGCTGAATCCACACACGGGTTTAACTCTGGAAGTTGAGTGCACACATTGACAACCGTTCTGTTAGATAGCTGCGTTTTGGATTTAGAAGCAGATATTTCCCTGTGCTTACTGCTGTTTCTTCCATATGCCGGTAATGGGCTGAAAACGCCTGTCTTGGGATTCTGCATAGAAAGTCTCTGCAGACTGCTGAATCCACACACGGGTTTAACTCTGGAAGTTGAGTGCACACATTGACAACCGTTCTGTTAGATAGCTGCGTTTTGGATTTAGAAGCAGATATTTCCCTGTGCTTACTGCTGTTTCTTCCATATGCCGGTAATGGGCTGAAAACGCCTGTTTTGGGACTCTGCAGAGAAAGTCTCTGCAGACTGCTGAATCCACACACGGGTTTAACTCTGGAAGTTGAGTGCACACATTGACAACCGTTCTGTTAGATAGCTGCGTTTTGGATTTAGAAGCAGATATTTCCCTGTGCTTACTGCTGTTTCTTCCATATGCCGGTAATGGGCTGAAAACGCCTGTTTTGGGACTCTGCAGAGAAAGTCTCTGCAGACTGCTGAATCCACACACGGGTTTAACTCTGGAAGTTGAGTGCACACATTGACAACCGTTCTGTTAGATAGCTGCGTTTTGGATTTAGAAGCAGATATTTCCCTGTGCTTACTGCTGTTTCTTCCATATGCCGGTAATGGGCTGAAAACGCCTGTTTTGGGACTCTGCAGAGAAAGTCTCTGCAGACTGCTGAATCCACACACGGGTTTAACTCTGGAAGTTGAGTGCACACATTGACAACCGTTCTGTTAGATAGCTGCGTTTTGGATTTAGAAGCAGATATTTCCCTGTGCTTACTGCTGTTTCTTCCATATGCCGGTAATGGGCTGAAAACGCCTGTTTTGGGACTCTGCAGAGAAAGTCTCTGCAGACTGCTGAATCCACACACGGGTTTAACTCTGGAAGTTGAGTGCACACATTGACAACCGTTCTGTTAGATAGCTGCGTTTTGGATTTAGAAGCAGATATTTCCCTGTGCTTACTGCTGTTTCTTCCATATGCCGGTAATGGGCTGAAAACGCCTGTTTTGGGACTCTGCAGAGAAAGTGTTTGCAGACTGCTGAATCCACACACGGGTTTAACTCTGGAAGTTGAGTGCACACATTGACAACCGTTCTGTTAGATAGCTGCGTTTGGATTTAGAAGCAGATATTTCCCTGTGCTTACTGCTCTTTCTTCCATATGCCGGTAATCGGCTGAAAACGCCTGTCTTGGGACTCTGCAGAGAAAGTCTCTGCAGACTGCTGAATCCACACACGGGTTTAACTCTGGAAGTTCAGTGCACACATTGACAACCGTTCTGTTAGATAGCTGCGTTTTGGATTTAGAAGCAGATATTTCCCTGTGCTTACTGCTGTTTCTTCCGTATGCCGGTAATGGGCTGAAAACGCCTGTTTTGGGACTCTGCAGAGAAAGTCTCTGCAGACTGCTGAATCCACACACGGGTT
Source organism: Aotus nancymaae (assembly GCF_030222135.1). Lineage (NCBI taxonomy): Eukaryota > Metazoa > Chordata > Mammalia > Primates > Aotidae > Aotus > Aotus nancymaae. Next base: position 15,793 of record NW_026989491.1, read on the forward strand.
TAACTCTGGAAGTTGAGTGCACACATTGACAACCGTTCTGTTAGATAGCTGCGTTTTGGATTTAGAAGCAGATATTTCCCTGTGCTTACTGCTGTTTCTTCCATATGCCGGTAATGGGCTGAAAACGCCTGTTTTGGGACTCTGCAGAGAAAGTCTCTGCAGACTGCTGAATCCACACACGGGTTTAACTCTGGAAGTTGAGTGCACACATTGACAACCGTTCTGTTAGATAGCTGCGTTTTGGATTTAGAAGCAGATATTTCCCTGTGCTTACTGCTGTTTCTTCCATATGCCGGTAATGGGCTGAAAACGCCTGTTTTGGGACTCTGCAGAGAAAGTCTCTGCAGACTGCTGAATCCACACACGGGTTTAACTCTGGAAGTTGAGTGCACACATTGACAACCGTTCTGTTAGATAGCTGCGTTTTGGATTTAGAAGCAGATATTTCCCTGTGCTTACTGCTGTTTCTTCCATATGTCGGTAATGGGCTGAAAACGCCTGTCTTGGGACTCTGCAGAGAAAGTCTCTGCAGACTGCTGAATCCACACACGGGTTTAACTCTGGAAGTTGAGTGCACACATTGACAACCGTTCTGTTAGATAGCTGCGTTTTGGATTTAGAAGCAGATATTTCCCTGTGCTTACTGCTGTTTCTTCCATATGCCGGTAATGGGCTGAAAACGCCTGTTTTGGGACTCTGCAGAGAAAGTCTCTGCAGACTGCTGAATCCACACACGGGTTTAACTCTGGAAGTTGAGTGCACACATTGACAACCGTTCTGTTAGATAGCTGCGTTTTGGATTTAGAAGCAGATATTTCCCTGTGCTTACTGCTGTTTCTTCCATATGCCGGTAATGGGCTGAAAACGCCTGTTTTGGGACTCTGCAGAGAAAGTCTCTGCAGACTGCTGAATCCACACACGGGTTTAACTCTGGAAGTTGAGTGCACACATTGACAACCGTTCTGTTAGATAGCTGCGTTTTGGATTTAGAAGCAGATATTTCCCTGTGCTTACTGCTGTTTCTTCCATATGCCGGTAATGGGCTGAAAACGCCTGTCTTGGGACTCTGCAGAGAAAGTGTTTGCAGACTGCTGAATCCACACACGGGTTTAACTCTGGAAGTTGAGTGCACACATTGACAACCGTTCTGTTAGATAGCTGCGTTTTGGATTTAGAAGCAGATATTTCCCTGTGCTTACTGCTGTTTCTTCCATATGCCGGTAATGGGCTGAAAACGCCTGTCTTGGGATTCTGCATAGAAAGTCTCTGCAGACTGCTGAATCCACACACGGGTTTAACTCTGGAAGTTGAGTGCACACATTGACAACCGTTCTGTTAGATAGCTGCGTTTTGGATTTAGAAGCAGATATTTCCCTGTGCTTACTGCTGTTTCTTCCATATGCCGGTAATGGGCTGAAAACGCCTGTTTTGGGACTCTGCAGAGAAAGTCTCTGCAGACTGCTGAATCCACACACGGGTTTAACTCTGGAAGTTGAGTGCACACATTGACAACCGTTCTGTTAGATAGCTGCGTTTTGGATTTAGAAGCAGATATTTCCCTGTGCTTACTGCTGTTTCTTCCATATGCCGGTAATGGGCTGAAAACGCCTGTTTTGGGACTCTGCAGAGAAAGTCTCTGCAGACTGCTGAATCCACACACGGGTTTAACTCTGGAAGTTGAGTGCACACATTGACAACCGTTCTGTTAGATAGCTGCGTTTTGGATTTAGAAGCAGATATTTCCCTGTGCTTACTGCTGTTTCTTCCATATGCCGGTAATGGGCTGAAAACGCCTGTTTTGGGACTCTGCAGAGAAAGTCTCTGCAGACTGCTGAATCCACACACGGGTTTAACTCTGGAAGTTGAGTGCACACATTGACAACCGTTCTGTTAGATAGCTGCGTTTTGGATTTAGAAGCAGATATTTCCCTGTGCTTACTGCTGTTTCTTCCATATGCCGGTAATGGGCTGAAAACGCCTGTTTTGGGACTCTGCAGAGAAAGTCTCTGCAGACTGCTGAATCCACACACGGGTTTAACTCTGGAAGTTGAGTGCACACATTGACAACCGTTCTGTTAGATAGCTGCGTTTTGGATTTAGAAGCAGATATTTCCCTGTGCTTACTGCTGTTTCTTCCATATGCCGGTAATGGGCTGAAAACGCCTGTTTTGGGACTCTGCAGAGAAAGTGTTTGCAGACTGCTGAATCCACACACGGGTTTAACTCTGGAAGTTGAGTGCACACATTGACAACCGTTCTGTTAGATAGCTGCGTTTGGATTTAGAAGCAGATATTTCCCTGTGCTTACTGCTCTTTCTTCCATATGCCGGTAATCGGCTGAAAACGCCTGTCTTGGGACTCTGCAGAGAAAGTCTCTGCAGACTGCTGAATCCACACACGGGTTTAACTCTGGAAGTTCAGTGCACACATTGACAACCGTTCTGTTAGATAGCTGCGTTTTGGATTTAGAAGCAGATATTTCCCTGTGCTTACTGCTGTTTCTTCCGTATGCCGGTAATGGGCTGAAAACGCCTGTTTTGGGACTCTGCAGAGAAAGTCTCTGCAGACTGCTGAATCCACACACGGGTTTAACTCTGGAAGTTGAGTGCACACATTGACAACCGTTCTGTTAGATAGCTGCGTTTTGGATTTAGAAGCAGATATTTCCCTGTGCTTACTGCTGTTTCTTCCATATGCCGTTAATGGGCTGAAAACGCCTGTTTTGGGACTCTGCAGAGAAAGTCTCTGCAGACTGCTGAATCCACACACGGGTTTAACTCTGGAAGTTGAGTGCACACATTGACAACCGTTCTGTTAGATAGCTGCGTTTTGGATTTAGAAGCAGATATTTCCCTGTGCTTACTGCTGTTTCTTCCATATGCCGGTAAAGGGCTGAAAACGCCTGTTTTGGGACTCTGCAGAGAAAGTCTCTGCAGACTGCTGAATCCACACACGGGTTTAACTCTGGAAGTTGAGTGCACACATTGACAACCGTTCTGTTAGATAGCTGCGTTTTGGATTTAGAAGCAGATATTTCCCTGTGCTTACTGCTGTTTCTTCCATATGCCGGTAATGGGCTGAAAACGCCTGTTTTGGGACTCTGCAGAGAAAGTCTCTGCAGACTGCTGAATCCACACACGGGTTTAACTCTGGAAGTTGAGTGCACACATTGACAACCGTTCTGTTAGATAGCTGCGTTTTGGATTTAGAAGCAGATATTTCCCTGTGCTTACTGCTGTTTCTTCCATATGCCGGTAATGGGCTGAAAACGCCTGTTTTGGGACTCTGCAGAGAAAGTGTTTGCAGACTGCTGAATCCACACACGGGTTTAACTCTGGAAGTTGAGTGCACACATTGACAACCGTTCTGTTAGATAGCTGCGTTTGGATTTAGAAGCAGATATTTCCCTGTGCTTACTGCTCTTTCTTCCATATGCCGGTAATCGGCTGAAAACGCCTGTCTTGGGACTCTGCAGAGAAAGTCTCTGCAGACTGCTGAATCCACACACGGGTTTAATTCTGGAAGTTGAGTGCACACATTGACAACCGTTCTGTTAGATAGCTGCGTTTTGGATTTAGAAGCAGATATTTCCCTGTGCTTACTGCTGTTTCTTCCATATGCCGGTAATGGGCTGAAAACGCCTGTTTTGGGACTCTGCAGAGAACGTCTCTGCAGACTGCTGAATCCACACACGGGTTTAACTCTGGAAGTTGAGTGCACACATTGACAACCGTTCTGTTAGATAGCTGCGTTTTGGATTTAGAAGCAGATATTTCCCTGTGCTTACTGCTGTTTCTTCCATATGCCGGTAATGGGCTGAAAACGCCTGTTTTGGGACTCTGCAGAGAAAGTCTCTGCAGACTGCTGAATCCACACACGGGTTTAACTCTGGAAGTTGAGTGCACACATTGACAACCGTTCTGTTAGATAGCTGCGTTTTGGATTTAGAAGCAGATATTTCCCTGTGCTTACTGCTGTTTCTTCCATATGCCGGTAATGGGCTGAAAACGCCTGTCTTGGGACTCTGCAGAGAAAGTCTCTGCAGACTGCTGAATCCACACACGGGTTTAACTCTGGAAGTTGAGTGCACACATTGACAACCGTTCTGTTAGATAGCTGCGTTTTGGATTTAGAAGCAGATATTTCCCTGTGCTTACTGCTGTTTCTTCCATATGCCGGTAATGGGCTGAAAACGCCTGTCTTGGGACTCTGCAGAGAAAGTCTCTGCAGACTGCTGAATCCACACACGGGTTTAACTCTGGAAGTTGAGTGCACACATTGACAACCGTTCTGTTAGATAGCTGCGTTTTGGATTTAGAAGCAGATATTTCCCTGTGCTTACTGCTGTTTCTTCCATATGCCGGTAATGGGCTGAAAACGCCTGTCTTGGGACTCTGAAGAGAAAGTCTCTGCAGACTGCTGAATCCACACACGGGTTTAACTCTGGAAGTTGAGTGCACACATTGACAACCGTTCTGTTAGATAGCTGCGTTTTGGATTTAGAAGCAGATATTTCCCTGTGCTTACTGCTGTTTCTTCCATATGCCGGTAATGGGCTGAAAACGCCTGTTTTGGGACTCTGCAGAGAAAGTCTCTGCAGACTGCTGAATCCACACACGGGTTTAACTCTGGAAGTTGAGTGCACACATTGACAACCGTTCTGTTAGATAGCTGCGTTTTGGATTTAGAAGCAGATATTTCCCTGTGCTTACTGCTGTTTCTTCCATATGCCGGTAATGGGCTGAAAACGCCTGTTTTGGGACTCTGCAGAGAAAGTCTTTGCAGACTGCTGAATCCACACACGGGTTTAACTCTGGAAGTTGAGTGCACACATTGACAACCGTTCTGTTAGATAGCTGCGTTTTGGATTTAGAAGCAGATATTTCCCTGTGCTTACTGCTGTTTCTTCCATATGCCGGTAATGGGCTGAAAACGCCTGTTTTGGGACTCTGCAGAGAAAGTCTCTGCAGACTGCTGAATCCACACACGGGTTTAACTCTGGAAGTTGAGTGCACACATTGACAACCGTTCTGTTAGATAGCTGCGTTTTGGATTTAGAAGCAGATATTTCCCTGTGCTTACTGCTGTTTCTTCCATATGCCGGTAATGGGCTGAAAACGCCTGTTTTGGGACTCTGCAGAGAAAGTCTCTGCAGACTGCTGAATCCACACACGGGTTTAACTCTGGAAGTTGAGTGCACACATTGACAACCGTTCTGTTAGATAGCTGCGTTTTGGATTTAGAAGCAGATATTTCCCTGTGCTTACTGCTGTTTCTTCCATATGCCAGTAATGGGCTGAAAACGCCTGTTTTGGGACTCTGCAGAGAAAGTCTCTGCAGACTGCTGAATCCACACACGGGTTTAACTCTGGAAGTTGAGTGCACACATTGACAACCGTTCTGTTAGATAGCTGCGTTTTGGATTTAGAAGCAGATATTTCCCTGTGCTTACTGCTGTTTCTTCCATATGCCGGTAATGGGCTGAAAACGCCTGTTTTGGGACTCTGCAGAGAAAGTCTCTGCAGACTGCTGAATCCACACACGGGTTTAACTCTGGAAGTTGAGTGCACACATTGACAACCGTTCTGTTAGATAGCTGCGTTTTGGATTTAGAAGCAGATATTTCCCTGTGCTTACTGCTGTTTCTTCCATATGCTGGTAATGGGCTGAAAACGCCTGTTTTGGGACTCTGCAGAGAAAGTGTTTGCAGACTGCTGAATCCACACACGGGTTTAACTCTGGAAGTTGAGTGCACACATTGACAACCGTTCTGTTAGATAGCTGCGTTTTGGATTTAGAAGCAGATATTTCCCTCTGCTCACTGCTGTTTCTTCCATATGCCGGTAATGGGCTGAAAACGCCTGTTTTGGGACTCTGCAGAGAAAGTCTCTGCAGACTGTTGAATCCACACACGGGTTTAACTCTGGAAGTTGAGTGGACACATTGACAACCGTTCTGTTAGATAGCTGCGTTTTGGATTTAGAAGCAGATATTTCCCTGTGCTTACTGCTGTTTCTTCCATATGCCGGTAATGGGCTGAAAACGCCTGTTTTGGGACTCTGCAGAGAAAGTCTCTGCAGACTGCTGAATCCACATACGGGTTTAACTCTGGAAGTTGAGTGCACACATTGACAACCGTTCTGTTAGATAGCTGCGTTTTGGATTTAGAAGCAGATATTTCCCTGTGCTTACTGCTGTTTCTTCCATATGCCGGTAATGGGCTGAAAACGCCTGTCTTGGGACTCTGCAGAGAAAGTCTCTGCAGACTGCTGAATCCACACACGGGTTTAACTCTGGAAGTTGAGTGCACACATTGACAACCGTTCTGTTAGATAGCTGCGTTTTGGATTTAGAAGCAGATATTTCCCTGTGCTTACTGCTGTTTCTTCCATATGCCGGTAATGGGCTGAAAACGCCTGTCTTGGGACTCTGCAGAGAAAGTCTCTGCAGACTGCTGAATCCACACACGGGTTTAACTCTGGAAGTTGAGTGCACACATTGACAACCGTTCTGTTAGATAGCTGCGTTTTGGATTTAGAAGCAGATATTTCCCTGTGCTTACTGCTGTTTCTTCCATATGCCGGTAATGGGCTGAAAACGCCTGTTTTGGGACTCTGCAGAGAAAGTCTCTGCAGACTGCTGAATCCACACACGGGTTTAACTCTGGAAGTTGAGTGCACACATTGACAACCGTTCTGTTAGATAGCTGCGTTTTGGATTTAGAAGCAGATATTTCCCTGTGCTTACTGCTGTTTCTTCCATATGCCGGTAATGGGCTGAAAACGCCTGTTTTGGGACTCTGCAGAGAAAGTCTCTGCAGACTGCTGAAGCCACACACGGGTTTAACTCTGGAAGTTGAGTGCACACATTGACAACCGTTCTGTTAGATAGCTGCGTTTTGGATTTAGAAGCAGATATTTCCCTGTGCTTACTGCTGTTTCTTCCATATGCCGGTAATGGGCTGAAAACGCCTGTTTTGGGACTCTGCAGAGAAAGTCTCTGCAGACTGCTGAATCCACACACGGGTTTAACTCTGGAAGTTGAGTGCACACATTGACAACCGTTCTGTTAGATAGCTGCGTTTTGGATTTAGAAGCAGATAGTTCCCTGTGCTTACTGCTGTTTCTTCCATATGTCGGTAATGGGCTGAAAACGCCTGTTTTGGGACTCTGCAGAGAAAGTCTCTGCAGACTGCTGAATCCACACACGGGTTTAACTCTGGAAGTTGAGTGCACACATTGACAACCGTTCTGTTAGATAGCTGCGTTTTGGATTTAGAAGCAGATATTTCCCTGTGCTTACTGCTGTTTCTTCCATATGCCGGTAATGGGCTGAAAACGCCTGTTTTGGGACTCTGCAGAGAAAGTCTCTGCAGACTGCTGAAGCCACACACGGGTTTAACTCTGGAAGTTGAGTGCACACATTGACAACCGTTCTGTTAGATAGCTGCGTTTTGGATTTAGAAGCAGATATTTCCCTGTGCTTACTGCTGTTTCTTCCATATGCCGGTAATGGGCTGAAAACGCCTGTTTTGGGACTCTGCAGAGAAAGTCTCTGCAGACTGCTGAATCCACACACGGGTTTAACTCTGGAAGTTGAGTGCACACATTGACAACCGTTCTGTTAGATAGCTGCGTTTTGGATTTAGAAGCAGATATTTCCCTGTGCTTACTGCTGTTTCTTCCATATGCCGGTAATGGGCTGAAAACGCCTGTTTTGGGACTCTGCAGAGAACGTCTCTGCAGACTGCTGAATCCACACACGGGTTTAACTCTGGAAGTTGAGTGCACACATTGACAACCGTTCTGTTAGATAGCTGCGTTTTGGATTTAGAAGCAGATATTTCCCTGTGCTTACTGCTGTTTCTTCCATATGCCGGTAATGGGCTGAAAACGCCTGTTTTGGGACTCTGCAGAGAAAGTCTCTGCAGACTGCTGAATCCACACACGGGTTTAACTCTGGAAGTTGAGTGCACACATTGACAACCGTTCTGTTAGATAGCTGCGTTTTGGATTTAGAAGCAGATATTTCCCTGTGCTTACTGCTGTTTCTTCCATATGCCGGTAATGGGCTGAAAACGCCTGTCTTGGGACTCTGCAGAGAAAGTCTCTGCAGACTGCTGAATCCACACATGGGTTTAACTCTGGAAGTTGAGTGCACACATTGACAACCGTTCTGTTAGATAGCTGCGTTTTGGATTTAGAAGCAGATATTTCCCTGTGCTTACTGCTGTTTCTTCCATATGCCGGTAATGGGCTGAAAACGCCTGTCTTGGGACTCTGCAGAGAAAGTCTCTGCAGACTGCTGAATCCACACACGGGTTTAACTCTGGAAGTTGAGTGCACACATTGACAACCGTTCTGTTAGATAGCTGCGTTTTGGATTTAGAAGCAGATATTTCCCTGTGCTTACTGCTGTTTCTTCCATATGCCGGTAATGGGCTGAAAACGCCTGTCTTGGGACTCTGAAGAGAAAGTCTCTGCAGACTGCTGAATCCACACACGGGTTTAACTCTGGAAGTTGAGTGCACACATTGACAACCGTTCTGTTAGATAGCTGCGTTTTGGATTTAGAAGCAGATATTTCCCTGTGCTTACTGCTGTTTCTTCCATATGCCGGTAATGGGCTGAAAACGCCTGTTTTGGGACTCTGCAGAGAAAGTCTCTGCAGACTGCTGAATCCACACACGGGTTTAACTCTGGAAGTTGAGTGCACACATTGACAACCGTTCTGTTAGATAGCTGCGTTTTGGATTTAGAAGCAGATATTTCCCTGTGCTTACTGCTGTTTCTTCCATATGCCGGTAATGGGCTGAAAACGCCTGTTTTGGGACTCTGCAGAGAAAGTCTTTGCAGACTGCTGAATCCACACACGGGTTTAACTCTGGAAGTTGAGTGCACACATTGACAACCGTTCTGTTAGATAGCTGCGTTTTGGATTTAGAAGCAGATATTTCCCTGTGCTTACTGCTCTTTCTTCCATATGCCGGTAATGGGCTGAAAACGCCTGTTTTGGGACTCTGCAGAGAAAGTCTCTGCAGACTGCTGAATCCACACACGGGTTTAACTCTGGAAGTTGAGTGCACACATTGACAACCGTTCTGTTAGATAGCTGCGTTTTGGATTTAGAAGCAGATATTTCCCTGTGCTTACTGCTGTTTCTTCCATATGCCGGTAATGGGCTGAAAACGCCTGTCTTGGGACTCTGCAGAGAAAGTCTCTGCAGACTGCTGAATCCACACACGGGTTTAACTCTGGAAGTTGAGTGCACACATTGACAACCGTTCTGTTAGATAGCTGCGTTTTGGATTTAGAAGCAGATATTTCCCTGTGCTTACTGCTGTTTCTTCCATATGCCGGTAATGGGCTGAAAACGCCTGTCTTGGGACTCTGAAGAGAAAGTCTCTGCAGACTGCTGAATCCACACACGGGTTTAACTCTGGAAGTTGAGTGCACACATTGACAACCGTTCTGTTAGATAGCTGCGTTTTGGATTTAGAAGCAGATATTTCCCTGTGCTTACTGCTGTTTCTTCCATATGCCGGTAATGGGCTGAAAACGCCTGTTTTGGGACTCTGCAGAGAAAGTCTCTGCAGACTGCTGAATCCACACACGGGTTTAACTCTGGAAGTTGAGTGCACACATTGACAACCGTTCTGTTAGATAGCTGCGTTTTGGATTTAGAAGCAGATATTTCCCTGTGCTTACTGCTGTTTCTTCCATATGCCGGTAATGGGCTGAAAACGCCTGTTTTGGGACTCTGCAGAGAAAGTCTCTGCAGACTGCTGAATCCACACACGGGTTTAACTCTGGAAGTTGAGTGCACACATTGACAACCGTTCTGTTAGATAGCTGCGTTTTGGATTTAGAAGCAGATATTTCCCTGTGCTTACTGCTGTTTCTTCCATATGCCGGTAATGGGCTGAAAACGCCTGTCTTGGGACTCTGCAGAGAAAGTCTCTGCAGACTGCTGAATCCACACACGGGTTTAACTCTGGAAGTTGAGTGCACACATTGACAACCGTTCTGTTAGATAGCTGCGTTTTGGATTTAGAAGCAGATATTTCCCTGTGCTTACTGCTGTTTCTTCCATATGCCGGTAATGGGCTGAAAACGCCTGTTTTGGGACTCTGCAGAGAAAGTCTCTGCAGACTGCTGAATCCACACACGGGTTTAACTCTGGAAGTTGAGTGCACACATTGACAACCGTTCTGTTAGATAGCTGCGTTTTGGATTTAGAAGCAGATATTTCCCTGTGCTTACTGCTGTTTCTTCCATATGCCGGTAATGGGCTGAAAACGCCTGTTTTGGGACTCTGCAGAGAAAGTGTTTGCAGACTGCTGAATCCACACACGGGTTTAACTCTGGAAGTTGAGTGCACACATTGTCAACCGTTCTGTTAGATAGCTGCGTTTGGATTTAGAAGCAGATATTTCCCTGTGCTTACTGCTCTTTCTTCCATATGCCGGTAATCGGCTGAAAACGCCTGTCTTGGGACTCTGCAGAGAAAGTCTCTGCAGACTGCTGAATCCACACACGGGTTTAACTCTGGAAGTTGAGTGCACACATTGACAACCGTTCTGTTAGATAGCTGCGTTTTGGATTTAGAAGCAGATATTTCCCTGTGCTTACTGCTGTTTCTTCCATATGCCGGTAATGGGCTGAAAACGCCTGTTTTGGGACTCTGCAGAGAAAGTCTCTGCAGACTGCTGAATCCACACACGGGTTTAACTCTGGAAGTTGAGTGCACACATTGACAACCGTTCTGTTAGATAGCTGCGTTTTGGATTTAGAAGCAGATATTTCCCTGTGCTTACTGCTGTTTCTTCCATATGCCGGTAATGGGCTGAAAACGCCTGTTTTGGGACTCTGCAGAGAAAGTCTCTGCAGACTGCTGAATCCACACACGGGTTTAACTCTGGAAGTTGAGTGCACACATTGACAACCGTTCTGTTAGATAGCTGCGTTTTGGATTTAGAAGCAGATATTTCCCTGTGCTTACTGCTGTTTCTTCCATATGCCGGTAATGGGCTGAAAACGCCTGTTTTGGGACTCTGCAGAGAAAGTCTCTGCAGACTGCTGAATCCACACACGGGTTTAACTCTGGAAGTTGAGTGCACACATTGACAACCGTTCTGTTAGATAGCTGCGTTTTGGATTTAGAAGCAGATATTTCCCTGTGCTTACTGCTGTTTCTTCCATATGCCGGTAATGGGCTGAAAACGCCTGTTTTGGGACTCTGCAGAGAACGTCTCTGCAGACTGCTGAATCCACACACGGGTTTAACTCTGGAAGTTGAGTGCACACATTGACAACCGTTCTTTTAGATAGCTGCGTTTTGGATTTAGAAGCAGATATTTCCCTGTGCTTACTGCTGTTTCTTCCATATGCCGGTAATGGGCTGAAAACGCCTGTTTTGGGACTCTGCAGAGAAAGTCTCTGCAGACTGCTGAATCCACACACGGGTTTAACTCTGGAAGTTGAGTGCACACATTGACAACCGTTCTGTTAGATAGCTGCGTTTTGGATTTAGAAGCAGATATTTCCCTGTGCTTACTGCTGTTTCTTCCATATGCCGGTAATGGGCTGAAAACGCCTGTCTTGGGACTCTGCAGAGAAAGTCTCTGCAGACTGCTGAATCCACACACGGGTTTAACTCTGGAAGTTGAGTGCACACATTGACAACCGTTCTGTTAGATAGCTGCGTTTTGGATTTAGAAGCAGATATTTCCCTGTGCTTACTGCTGTTTCTTCCATATGCCGGTAATGGGCTGAAAACGCCTGTTTGGGACTCTGCAGAGAAAGTCTCTGCAGACTGCTGAATCCACACACGGGTTTAACTCTGGAAGTTGAGTGCACACATTGACAACCGTTCTGTTAGATAGCTGCGTTTTGGATTTAGAAGCAGATATTTCCCTGTGCTTACTGCTGTTTCTTCCATATGCCGGTAATGGGCTGAAAACGCCTGTCTTGGGACTCTGAAGAGAAAGTCTCTGCAGACTGCTGAATCCACACACGGGTTTAACTCTGGAAGTTGAGTGCACACATTGACAACCGTTCTGTTAGATAGCTGCGTTTTGGATTTAGAAGCAGATATTTCCCTGTGCTTACTGCTGTTTCTTCCATATGCCGGTAATGGGCTGAAAACGCCTGTTTTGGGACTCTGCAGAGAAAGTCTCTGCAGACTGCTGAATCCACACACGGGTTTAACTCTGGAAGTAGAGTGCACACATTGACAACCGTTCTGTTAGATAGCTGCGTTTTGGATTTAGAAGCAGATATTTCCCTGTGCTTACTGCTGTTTCTTCCATATGCCGGTAATGGGCTGAAAACGCCTGTTTTGGGACTCTGCAGAGAAAGTCTCTGCAGACTGCTGAATCCACACACGGGTTTAACTCTGGAAGTTGAGTGCACACATTGACAACCGTTCTGTTAGATAGCTGCGTTTTGGATTTAGAAGCAGATATTTCCCTGTGCTTACTGCTGTTTCTTCCATATGCCGGTAATGGGCTGAAAACCCCTGTTTTGGGACTCTGCAGAGAAAGTCTCTGCAGACTGCTGAATCCACACACGGGTTTAACTCTGGAAGTTGAGTGCACACATTGACAACCGTTCTGTTAGATAGCTGCGTTTTGGATTTAGAAGCAGATATTTCCCTGTGCTTACTGCTGTTTCTTCCATATGCCGGTAATGGGCTGAAAACGCCTGTTTTGGGACTCTGCAGAGAAAGTCTCTGCAGACTGCTGAATCCACACACGGGTTTAACTCTGGAAGTTGAGTGCACACATTGACAACCGTTCTGTTAGATAGCTGCGTTTTGGATTTAGAAGCAGATATTTCCCTGTGCTTACTGCTGTTTCTTCCATATGCTGGTAATGGGCTGAAAACGCCTGTTTTGGGACTCTGCAGAGAAAGTGTTTGCAGACTGCTGAATCCACACACGGGTTTAACTCTGGAAGTTGAGTGCACACATTGACAACCGTTCTGTTAGAGAGCTGCGTTTTGGATTTAGAAGCAGATATTTCCCTCTGCTCACTGCTGTTTCTTCCATATGCCGGTAATGGGCTGAAAACGCCTGTTTTGGGACTCTGCAGAGAAAGTCTCTGCAGACTGCTGAATCCACACACCGGTTTAACTCTGGAAGTTGAGTGCACACATTGACAACCGTTCTGTTAGATAGCTGCGTTTTGGATTTAGAAGCAGATATTTCCCTGTGCTTACTGCTGTTTCTTCCATATGCCGGTAATGGGCTGAAAACGCCTGTTTTGGGACTCTGCAGAGAAAGTCTCTGCAGACTGCTGAATCCACATACGGGTTTAACTCTGGAAGTTGAGTGCACACATTGACAACCGTTCTGTTAGATAGCTGCGTTTTGGATTTAGAAGCAGATATTTCCCTGTGCTTACTGCTGTTTCTTCCATATGCCGGTAATGGGCTGAAAACGCCTGTCTTGGGACTCTGCAGAGAAAGTCTCTGCAGACTGCTGAATCCACACACGGGTTTAACTCTGGAAGTTGAGTGCACACATTGACAACCGTTCTGTTAGATAGCTGCGTTTTGGATTTAGAAGCAGATATTTCCCTGTGCTTACTGCTGTTTCTTCCATATGCCGGTAATGGGCTGAAAACGCCTGTCTTGGGACTCTGCAGAGAAAGTCTCTGCAGACTGCTGAATCCACACACGGGTTTAACTCTGGAAGTTGAGTGCACACATTGACAACCGTTCTGTTAGATAGCTGCGTTTTGGATTTAGAAGCAGATATTTCCCTGTGCTTACTGCTGTTTCTTCCATATGCCGGTAATGGGCTGAAAACGCCTGTTTTGGGACTCTGCAGAGAAAGTCTCTGCAGACTGCTGAAGCCACACACGGGTTTAACTCTGGAAGTTGAGTGCACACATTGACAACCGTTCTGTTAGATAGCTGCGTTTTGGATTTAGAAGCAGATATTTCCCTGTGCTTACTGCTGTTTCTTCCATATGCCGGTAATGGGCTGAAAACGCCTGTTTTGGGACTCTGCAGAGAAAGTCTCTGCAGACTGCTGAATCCACACACGGGTTTAACTCTGGAAGTAGAGTGCACACATTGACAACCGTTCTGTTAGATAGCTGCGTTTTGGATTTAGAAGCAGATATTTCCCTGTGCTTACTGCTGTTTCTTCCATATGCCGGTAATGGGCTGAAAACGCCTGTTTTGGGACTCTGCAGAGAAAGTCTCTGCAGACTGCTGAATCCACACACGGGTTTAACTCTGGAAGTTGAGTGCACACATTGACAACCGTTCTGTTAGATAGCTGCGTTTTGGATTTAGAAGCAGATATTTCCCTGTGCTTACTGCTGTTTCTTCCATATGCCGGTAATGGGCTGAAAACCCCTGTTTTGGGACTCTGCAGAGAAAGTCTCTGCAGACTGCTGAATCCACACACGGGTTTAACTCTGGAAGTTGAGTGCACACATTGACAACCGTTCTGTTAGATAGCTGCGTTTTGGATTTAGAAGCAGATATTTCCCTGTGCTTACTGCTGTTTCTTCCATATGCCGGTAATGGGCTGAAAACGCCTGTTTTGGGACTCTGCAGAGAAAGTCTCTGCAGACTGCTGAATCCACACACGGGTTTAACTCTGGAAGTTGAGTGCACACATTGACAACCGTTCTGTTAGATAGCTGCGTTTTGGATTTAGAAGCAGATATTTCCCTGTGCTTACTGCTGTTTCTTCCATATGCTGGTAATGGGCTGAAAACGCCTGTTTTGGGACTCTGCAGAGAAAGTGTTTGCAGACTGCTGAATCCACACACGGGTTTAACTCTGGAAGTTGAGTGCACACATTGACAACCGTTCTGTTAGAGAGCTGCGTTTTGGATTTAGAAGCAGATATTTCCCTCTGCTCACTGCTGTTTCTTCCATATGCCGGTAATGGGCTGAAAACGCCTGTTTTGGGACTCTGCAGAGAAAGTCTCTGCAGACTGCTGAATCCACACACCGGTTTAACTCTGGAAGTTGAGTGCACACATTGACAACCGTTCTGTTAGATAGCTGCGTTTTGGATTTAGAAGCAGATATTTCCCTGTGCTTACTGCTGTTTCTTCCATATGCCGGTAATGGGCTGAAAACGCCTGTTTTGGGACTCTGCAGAGAAAGTCTCTGCAGACTGCTGAATCCACATACGGGTTTAACTCTGGAAGTTGAGTGCACACATTGACAACCGTTCTGTTAGATAGCTGCGTTTTGGATTTAGAAGCAGATATTTCCCTGTGCTTACTGCTGTTTCTTCCATATGCCGGTAATGGGCTGAAAACGCCTGTCTTGGGACTCTGCAGAGAAAGTCTCTGCAGACTGCTGAATCCACACACGGGTTTAACTCTGGAAGTTGAGTGCACACATTGACAACCGTTCTGTTAGATAGCTGCGTTTTGGATTTAGAAGCAGATATTTCCCTGTGCTTACTGCTGTTTCTTCCATATGCCGGTAATGGGCTGAAAACGCCTGTCTTGGGACTCTGCAGAGAAAGTCTCTGCAGACTGCTGAATCCACACACGGGTTTAACTCTGGAAGTTGAGTGCACACATTGACAACCGTTCTGTTAGATAGCTGCGTTTTGGATTTAGAAGCAGATATTTCCCTGTGCTTACTGCTGTTTCTTCCATATGCCGGTAATGGGCTGAAAACGCCTGTTTTGGGACTCTGCAGAGAAAGTCTCTGCAGACTGCTGAATCCACACACGGGTTTAACTCTGGAAGTTGAGTGCACACATTGTCAACCGTTCTGTTAGATAGCTGCGTTTGGATTTAGAAGCAGATATTTCCCTGTGCTTACTGCTCTTTCTTCCATATGCCGGTAATCGGCTGAAAACGCCTGTCTTGGGACTCTGCAGAGAAAGTCTCTGCAGACTGCTGAATCCACACACGGGTTTAACTCTGGAAGTTCAGTGCACACATTGACAACCGTTCTGTTAGATAGCTGCGTTTTGGATTTAGAAGCAGATATTTCCCTGTGCTTACTGCTGTTTCTTCCATATGCCGGTAATGGGCTGAAAACGCCTGTTTTGGGACTCTGCAGAGAAAGTCTCTGCAGACTGCTGAATCCACACACGGGTTTAATTCTGGAAGTTGAGTGCACACATTGACAACCGTTCTGTTAGATAGCTGCGTTTTGGATTTAGAAGCAGATATTTCCCTGTGCTTACTGCTGTTTCTTCCATATGCCGGTAATGGGCTGAAAACGCCTGTTTTGGGACTCTGCAGAGAAAGTCTCTGCAGACTGCTGAATCCACACACGGGTTTAACTCTGGAAGTTGAGTGCACACATTGACAACCGTTCTGTTAGATAGCTGCGTTTTGGATTTAGAAGCAGATATTTCCCTGTGCTTACTGCTGTTTCTTCCATATGCCGGTAATGGGCTGAAAACGCCTGTTTTGGGACTCTGCAGAGAAAGTCTCTGCAGACTGCTGAATCCACACACGGGTTTAACTCTGGAAGTTGAGTGCACACATTGACAACCGTTCTGTTAGATAGCTGCGTTTTGGATTTAGAAGCAGATATTTCCCTGTGCTTACTGCTGTTTCTTCCATATGCCGGTAATGGGCTGAAAACGCCTGTTTTGGGACTCTGCAGAGAAAGTCTCTGCAGACTGCTGAATCCACACACGGGTTTAACTCTGGAAGTTGAGTGCACACATTGACAACCGTTCTGTTAGATAGCTGCGTTTTGGATTTAGAAGCAGATATTTCCCTGTGCTTACTGCTGTTTCTTCCATATGCCGGTAATGGGCTGAAAACGCCTGTTTTGGGACTCTGCAGAGAAAGTCTCTGCAGACTGCTGAATCCACACACGGGTTTAACTCTGGAAGTTGAGTGCACACATTGACAACCGTTCTGTTAGATAGCTGCGTTTTGGATTTAGAAGCAGATATTTCCCTGTGCTTACTGCTGTTTCTTCCATATGCCGGTAATGGGCTGAAAACGCCTGTTTTGGGACTCTGCAGAGAAAGTCTCTGCAGACTGCTGAATCCACACACGGGTTTAACTCTGGAAGTTGAGTGCACACATTGACAACCGTTCTGTTAGATAGCTGCGTTTTGGATTTAGAAGCAGATATTTCCCTGTGCTTACTGCTGTTTCTTCCATATGCCGGTAATGGGCTGAAAACGCCTGTTTTGGGACTCTGCAGAGAAAGTCTCTGCAGACTGCTGAATCCACACACGGGTTTAACTCTGGAAGTTGAGTGCACACATTGACAACCGTTCTGTTAGATAGCTGCGTTTTGGATTTAGAAGCAGATATTTCCCTGTGCTTACTGCTGTTTCTTCCATATGCCGGTAATGGGCTGAAAACGCCTGTTTTGGGACTCTGCAGAGAAAGTCTCTGCAGACTGCTGAAGCCACACACGGGTTTAACTCTGGAAGTTGAGTGCACACATTGACAACCGTTCTGTTAGATAGCTGCGTTTTGGATTTAGAAGCAGATATTTCCCTGTGCTTACTGCTGTTTCTTCCATATGCCGGTAATGGGCTGAAAACGCCTGTTTTGGGACTCTGCAGAGAAAGTCTCTGCAGACTGCTGAATCCACACACGGGTTTAACTCTGGAAGTTGAGTGCACACATTGACAACCATTCTGTTAGATAGCTGCGTTTTGGATTTAGAAGCAGATAGTTCCCTGTGCTTACTGCTGTTTCTTCCATATGTCGGTAATGGGCTGAAAACGCCTGTTTTGGGACTCTGCAGAGAAAGTCTCTGCAGACTGCTGAATCCACACACGGGTTTAACTCTGGAAGTTGAGTGCACACATTGACAACCGTTCTGTTAGATAGCTGCGTTTTGGATTTAGAAGCAGATATTTCCCTGTGCTTACTGCTGTTTCTTCCATATGCCGGTAATGGGCTGAAAACGCCTGTTTTGGGACTCTGCAGAGAAAGTCTCTGCAGACTGCTGAATCCACACACGGGTTTAACTCTGGAAGTTGAGTGCACACATTGACAACCGTTCTGTTAGATAGCTGCGTTTTGGATTTAGAAGCAGATATTTCCCTGTGCTTACTGCTGTTTCTTCCATATGCCGGTAATGGGCTGAAAACGCCTGTTTTGGGACTCTGCAGAGAAAGTCTCTGCAGACTGCTGAATCCACACACGGGTTTAACTCTGGAAGTTGAGTGCACACATTGACAACCGTTCTGTTAGATAGCTGCGTTTTGGATTTAGAAGCAGATATTTCCCTGTGCTTACTGCTGTTTCTTCCATATGCCGGTAATGGGCTGAAAACGCCTGTTTTGGGACTCTGCAGAGAAAGTCTCTGCAGACTGCTGAATCCACACACGGGTTTAACTCTGGAAGTTGAGTGCACACATTGACAACCGTTCTGTTAGATAGCTGCGTTTTGGATTTAGAAGCAGATATTTCCCTGTGCTTACTGCTGTTTCTTCCATATGCCGGTAATGGGCTGAAAACGCCTGTTTTGGGACTCTGCAGAGAAAGTCTCTGCAGACTGCTGAATCCACACACGGGTTTAACTCTGGAAGTTGAGTGCACACATTGACAACCGTTCTGTTAGATAGCTGCGTTGTGGATTTAGAAGCAGATATTTCCCTGTGCTTACTGCTGTTTCTTCCATATGCCGGTAATGGGCTGAAAACGCCTGTTTTGGGACTCTGCAGAGAAAGTCTCTGCAGACTGCTGAATCCACACACGGGTTTAACTCTGGAAGTTGAGTGCACACATTGTCAACCGTTCTGTTAGATAGCTGCGTTTGGATTTAGAAGCAGATATTTCCCTGTGCTTACTGCTCTTTCTTCCATATGCCGGTAATCGGCTGAAAACGCCTGTCTTGGGACTCTGCAGAGAAAGTCTCTGCAGACTGCTGAATCCACACACGGGTTTAACTCTGGAAGTTGAGTGCACACATTGACAACCGTTCTGTTAGATAGCTGCGTTTTGGATTTAGAAGCAGATATTTCCCTGTGCTTACTGCTGTTTCTTCCATATGCCGGTAATGGGCTGAAAACGCCTGTTTTGGGACTCTGCAGAGAAAGTCTCTGCAGACTGCTGAATCCACACACGGGTTTAACTCTGGAAGTTGAGTGCACACATTGACAACCGTTCTGTTAGATAGCTGCGTTTTGGATTTAGAAGCAGATATTTCCCTGTGCTTACTGCTGTTTCTTCCATATGCCGGTAATGGGCTGAAAACGCCTGTTTTGGGACTCTGCAGAGAAAGTCTCTGCAGACTGCTGAATCCACACACGGGTTTAACTCTGGAAGTTGAGTGCACACATTGACAACCGTTCTGTTAGATAGCTGCGTTTTGGATTTAGAAGCAGATATTTCCCTGTGCTTACTGCTGTTTCTTCCATATGCCGGTAATGGGCTGAAAACGCCTGTTTTGGGACTCTGCAGAGAAAGTCTCTGCAGACTGCTGAATCCACACACGGGTTTAACTCTGGAAGTTGAGTGCACACATTGACAACCGTTCTGTTAGATAGCTGCGTTTTGGATTTAGAAGCAGATATTTCCCTGTGCTTACTGCTGTTTCTTCCATATGCCGGTAATGGGCTGAAAACGCCTGTTTTGGGACTCTGCAGAGAACGTCTCTGCAGACTGCTGAATCCACACACGGGTTTAACTCTGGAAGTTGAGTGCACACATTGACAACCGTTCTTTTAGATAGCTGCGTTTTGGATTTAGAAGCAGATATTTCCCTGTGCTTACTGCTGTTTCTTCCATATGCCGGTAATGGGCTGAAAACGCCTGTTTTGGGACTCTGCAGAGAAAGTCTCTGCAGACTGCTGAATCCACACACGGGTTTAACTCTGGAAGTTGAGTGCACACATTGACAACCGTTCTGTTAGATAGCTGCGTTTTGGATTTAGAAGCAGATATTTCCCTGTGCTTACTGCTGTTTCTTCCATATGCCGGTAATGGGCTGAAAACGCCTGTCTTGGGACTCTGCAGAGAAAGTCTCTGCAGACTGCTGAATCCACACACGGGTTTAACTCTGGAAGTTGAGTGCACACATTGACAACCGTTCTGTTAGATAGCTGCGTTTTGGATTTAGAAGCAGATATTTCCCTGTGCTTACTGCTGTTTCTTCCATATGCCGGTAATGGGCTGAAAACGCCTGTCTTGGGACTCTGCAGAGAAAGTCTCTGCAGACTGCTGAATCCACACACGGGTTTAACTCTGGAAGTTGAGTGCACACATTGACAACCGTTCTGTTAGATAGCTGCGTTTTGGATTTAGAAGCAGATATTTCCCTGTGCTTACTGCTGTTTCTTCCATATGCCGGTAATGGGCTGAAAACGCCTGTCTTGGGACTCTGAAGAGAAAGTCTCTGCAGACTGCTGAATCCACACACGGGTTTAACTCTGGAAGTTGAGTGCACACATTGACAACCGTTCTGTTAGATAGCTGCGTTTTGGATTTAGAAGCAGATATTTCCCTGTGCTTACTGCTGTTTCTTCCATATGCCGGTAATGGGCTGAAAACGCCTGTTTTGGGACTCTGCAGAGAAAGTCTCTGCAGACTGCTGAATCCACACACGGGTTTAACTCTGGAAGTTGAGTGCACACATTGACAACCGTTCTGTTAGATAGCTGCGTTTTGGATTTAGAAGCAGATATTTCCCTGTGCTTACTGCTGTTTCTTCCATATGCCGGTAATGGGCTGAAAACGCCTGTTTTGGGACTCTGCAGAGAAAGTGTTTGCAGACTGCTGAATCCACACACGGGTTTAACTCTGGAAGTTGAGTGCACACATTGACAACCGTTCTGTTAGATAGCTGCGTTTTGGATTTAGAAGCAGATATTTCCCTGTGCTTACTGCTGTTTCTTCCATATGCCGGTAATGGGCTGAAAACGCCTGTTTTGGGACTCTGCAGAGAAAGTCTCTGCAGACTGCTGAATCCACACACGGGTTTAACTCTGGAAGTTGAGTGCACACATTGACAACCGTTCTGTTAGATAGCTGCGTTTTGGATTTAGAAGCAGATATTTCCCTGTGCTTACTGCTGTTTCTTCCATATGCCGGTAATGGGCTGAAAACGCCTGTTTTGGGACTCTGCAGAGAAAGTCTCTGCAGACTGCTGAATCCACACACGGGTTTAACTCTGGAAGTTGAGTGCACACATTGACAACCGTTCTGTTAGATAGCTGCGTTTTGGAT
Source organism: Aotus nancymaae (assembly GCF_030222135.1). Taxonomy (NCBI): domain Eukaryota; kingdom Metazoa; phylum Chordata; class Mammalia; order Primates; family Aotidae; genus Aotus; species Aotus nancymaae. The sequence goes on from NW_026989491.1 coordinate 36,938, forward strand.
TTAGAAGCAGATATTTCCCTGTGCTTACTGCTGTTTCTTCCATATGCCGGTAATGGGCTGAAAACGCCTGTTTTGGGACTCTGCAGAGAAAGTCTCTGCAGACTGCTGAAGCCACACACGGGTTTAACTCTGGAAGTTGAGTGCACACATTGACAACCGTTCTGTTAGATAGCTGCGTTTTGGATTTAGAAGCAGATATTTCCCTGTGCTTACTGCTGTTTCTTCCATATGCCGGTAATGGGCTGAAAACGCCTGTTTTGGGACTCTGCAGAGAAAGTCTCTGCAGACTGCTGAATCCACACACGGGTTTAACTCTGGAAGTTGAGTGCACACATTGACAACCATTCTGTTAGATAGCTGCGTTTTGGATTTAGAAGCAGATAGTTCCCTGTGCTTACTGCTGTTTCTTCCATATGTCGGTAATGGGCTGAAAACGCCTGTTTTGGGACTCTGCAGAGAAAGTCTCTGCAGACTGCTGAATCCACACACGGGTTTAACTCTGGAAGTTGAGTGCACACATTGACAACCGTTCTGTTAGATAGCTGCGTTTTGGATTTAGAAGCAGATATTTCCCTGTGCTTACTGCTGTTTCTTCCATATGCCGGTAATGGGCTGAAAACGCCTGTTTTGGGACTCTGCAGAGAAAGTCTCTGCAGACTGCTGAATCCACACACGGGTTTAACTCTGGAAGTTGAGTGCACACATTGACAACCGTTCTGTTAGATAGCTGCGTTTTGGATTTAGAAGCAGATATTTCCCTGTGCTTACTGCTGTTTCTTCCATATGCCGGTAATGGGCTGAAAACGCCTGTTTTGGGACTCTGCAGAGAAAGTCTCTGCAGACTGCTGAATCCACACACGGGTTTAACTCTGGAAGTTGAGTGCACACATTGACAACCGTTCTGTTAGATAGCTGCGTTTTGGATTTAGAAGCAGATATTTCCCTGTGCTTACTGCTGTTTCTTCCATATGCCGGTAATGGGCTGAAAACGCCTGTTTTGGGACTCTGCAGAGAAAGTCTCTGCAGACTGCTGAATCCACACACGGGTTTAACTCTGGAAGTTGAGTGCACACATTGACAACCGTTCTGTTAGATAGCTGCGTTTTGGATTTAGAAGCAGATATTTCCCTGTGCTTACTGCTGTTTCTTCCATATGCCGGTAATGGGCTGAAAACGCCTGTTTTGGGACTCTGCAGAGAAAGTCTCTGCAGACTGCTGAATCCACACACGGGTTTAACTCTGGAAGTTGAGTGCACACATTGACAACCGTTCTGTTAGATAGCTGCGTTGTGGATTTAGAAGCAGATATTTCCCTGTGCTTACTGCTGTTTCTTCCATATGCCGGTAATGGGCTGAAAACGCCTGTTTTGGGACTCTGCAGAGAAAGTGTTTGCAGACTGCTGAATCCACACACGGGTTTAACTCTGGAAGTTGAGTGCACACATTGTCAACCGTTCTGTTAGATAGCTGCGTTTGGATTTAGAAGCAGATATTTCCCTGTGCTTACTGCTCTTTCTTCCATATGCCGGTAATCGGCTGAAAACGCCTGTCTTGGGACTCTGCAGAGAAAGTCTCTGCAGACTGCTGAATCCACACACGGGTTTAACTCTGGAAGTTGAGTGCACACATTGACAACCGTTCTGTTAGATAGCTGCGTTTTGGATTTAGAAGCAGATATTTCCCTGTGCTTACTGCTGTTTCTTCCATATGCCGGTAATGGGCTGAAAACGCCTGTTTTGGGACTCTGCAGAGAAAGTCTCTGCAGACTGCTGAATCCACACACGGGTTTAACTCTGGAAGTTGAGTGCACACATTGACAACCGTTCTGTTAGATAGCTGCGTTTTGGATTTAGAAGCAGATATTTCCCTGTGCTTACTGCTGTTTCTTCCATATGCCGGTAATCGGCTGAAAACGCCTGTTTTGGGACTCTGCAGAGAAAGTCTCTGCAGACTGCTGAATCCACACACGGGTTTAACTCTGGAAGTTGAGTGCACACATTGACAACCGTTCTGTTAGATAGCTGCGTTTTGGATTTAGAAGCAGATATTTCCCTGTGCTTACTGCTGTTTCTTCCATATGCCGGTAATGGGCTGAAAACGCCTGTTTTGGGACTCTGCAGAGAAAGTCTCTGCAGACTGCTGAATCCACACACGGGTTTAACTCTGGAAGTTGAGTGCACACATTGACAACCGTTCTGTTAGATAGCTGCGTTTTGGATTTAGAAGCAGATATTTCCCTGTGCTTACTGCTGTTTCTTCCATATGCCGGTAATGGGCTGAAAACGCCTGTTTTGGGACTCTGCAGAGAACGTCTCTGCAGACTGCTGAATCCACACACGGGTTTAACTCTGGAAGTTGAGTGCACACATTGACAACCGTTCTTTTAGATAGCTGCGTTTTGGATTTAGAAGCAGATATTTCCCTGTGCTTACTGCTGTTTCTTCCATATGCCGGTAATGGGCTGAAAACGCCTGTCTTGGGACTCTGCAGAGAAAGTCTCTGCAGACTGCTGAATCCACACACGGGTTTAACTCTGGAAGTTGAGTGCACACATTGACAACCGTTCTGTTAGATAGCTGCGTTTTGGATTTAGAAGCAGATATTTCCCTGTGCTTACTGCTGTTTCTTCCATATGCCGGTAATGGGCTGAAAACGCCTGTCTTGGGACTCTGCAGAGAAAGTCTCTGCAGACTGCTGAATCCACACACGGGTTTAACTCTGGAAGTTGAGTGCACACATTGACAACCGTTCTGTTAGATAGCTGCGTTTTGGATTTAGAAGCAGATATTTCCCTGTGCTTACTGCTGTTTCTTCCATATGCCGGTAATGGGCTGAAAACGCCTGTCTTGGGACTCTGCAGAGAAAGTCTCTGCAGACTGCTGAATCCACACACGGGTTTAACTCTGGAAGTTGAGTGCACACATTGACAACCGTTCTGTTAGATAGCTGCGTTTTGGATTTAGAAGCAGATATTTCCCTGTGCTTACTGCTGTTTCTTCCATATGCCGGTAATGGGCTGAAAACGCCTGTCTTGGGACTCTGAAGAGAAAGTCTCTGCAGACTGCTGAATCCACACACGGGTTTAACTCTGGAAGTTGAGTGCACACATTGACAACCGTTCTGTTAGATAGCTGCGTTTTGGATTTAGAAGCAGATATTTCCCTGTGCTTACTGCTGTTTCTTCCATATGCCGGTAATGGGCTGAAAACGCCTGTCTTGGGACTCTGCAGAGAAAGTCTCTGCAGACTGCTGAATCCACACACGGGTTTAACTCTGGAAGTTGAGTGCACACATTGACAACCGTTCTGTTAGATAGCTGCGTTTTGGATTTAGAAGCAGATATTTCCCTGTGCTTACTGCTGTTTCTTCCATATGCCGGTAATGGGCTGAAAACGCCTGTTTTGGGACTCTGCAGAGAAAGTCTCTGCAGACTGCTGAATCCACACACGGGTTTAACTCTGGAAGTTGAGTGCACACATTGACAACCGTTCTGTTAGATAGCTGCGTTTTGGATTTAGAAGCAGATATTTCCCTGTGCTTACTGCTCTTTCTTCCATATGCCGGTAATGGGCTGAAAACGCCTGTTTTGGGACTCTGCAGAGAAAGTCTCTGCAGACTGCTGAATCCACACACGGGTTTAACTCTGGAAGTTGAGTGCACACATTGACAACCGTTCTGTTAGATAGCTGCGTTTTGGATTTAGAAGCAGATATTTCCCTGTGCTTACTGCTGTTTCTTCCATATGCCGGTAATGGGCTGAAAACGCCTGTTTTGGGACTCTGCAGAGAAAGTCTCTGCAGACTGCTGAATCCACAAACGGGTTTAACTCTGGAAGTTGAGTGCACACATTGACAACCGTTCTGTTAGATAGCTGCGTTTTGGATTTAGAAGCAGATATTTCCCTGTGCTTACTGCTGTTTCTTCCATATGCCGGTAATGGTCTGAAAACCCCTGTTTTGGGACTCTGCAGAGAAAGTCTCTGCAGACTGCTGAATCCACACACGGGTTTAACTCTGGAAGTTGAGTGCACACATTGACAACCGTTCTGTTAGATAGCTGCGTTTTGGATTTAGAAGCAGATATTTCCCTGTGCTTACTGCTGTTTCTTCCATATGCCGGTAATGGGCTGAAAACGCCTGTTTTGGGACTCTGCAGAGAAAGTCTCTGCAGACTGCTGAATCCACACACGGGTTTAACTCTGGAAGTTGAGTGCAAACATTGACAACCGTTCTGTTAGATAGCTGCGTTTTGGATTTAGAAGCAGATATTTCCCTGTGCTTACTGCTGTTTCTTCCATATGCTGGTAATGGGCTGAAAACGCCTGTTTTCGGACTCTGCAGAGAAAGTGTTTGCAGACTGCTGAATCCACACACGGGTTTAACTCTGGAAGTTGAGTGCACACATTGACAACCGTTCTGTTAGAGAGCTGCGTTTTGTATTTAGAAGCAGATATTTCCCTCTGCTCACTGCTGTTTCTTCCTTATGCCGGTAATGGGCTGAAAACGCCTGTTTTGGGACTCTGCAGAGAAAGTCTCTGCAGACTGCTGAATCCACACACGGGTTTAACTCTGGAAGTTGAGTGCACACATTGACAACCGTTCTGTTAGATAGCTGCGTTTTGGATTTAGAAGCAGATATTTCCCTGTGCTTACTGCTGTTTCTTCCATATGCCGGTAATGGGCTGAAAACGCCTGTTTTGGGACTCTGCAGAGAAAGTCTCTGCAGACTGCTGAATCCACATACGGGTTTAACTCTGGAAGTTGAGTGCACACATTGTCAACCGTTCTGTTAGATAGCTGCGTTTGGATTTAGAAGCAGATATTTCCCTGTGCTTACTGCTCTTTCTTCCATATGCCGGTAATCGGCTGAAAACGCCTGTCTTGGGACTCTGCAGAGAAAGTCTCTGCAGACTGCTGAATCCACACACGGGTTTAACTCTGGAAGTTGAGTGCACACATTGACAACCGTTCTGTTAGATAGCTGCGTTTTGGATTTAGAAGCAGATATTTCCCTGTGCTTACTGCTGTTTCTTCCATATGCCGGTAATGGGCTGAAAACGCCTGTTTTGGGACTCTGCAGAGAAAGTCTCTGCAGACTGCTGAATCCACACACGGGTTTAACTCTGGAAGTTGAGTGCACACATTGACAACCGTTCTGTTAGATAGCTGCGTTTTGGATTTAGAAGCAGATATTTCCCTGTGCTTACTGCTGTTTCTTCCATATGCCGGTAATCGGCTGAAAACGCCTGTTTTGGGACTCTGCAGAGAAAGTCTCTGCAGACTGCTGAATCCACACACGGGTTTAACTCTGGAAGTTGAGTGCACACATTGACAACCGTTCTGTTAGATAGCTGCGTTTTGGATTTAGAAGCAGATATTTCCCTGTGCTTACTGCTGTTTCTTCCATATGCCGGTAATGGGCTGAAAACGCCTGTTTTGGGACTCTGCAGAGAAAGTCTCTGCAGACTGCTGAATCCACACACGGGTTTAACTCTGGAAGTTGAGTGCACACATTGACAACCGTTCTGTTAGATAGCTGCGTTTTGGATTTAGAAGCAGATATTTCCCTGTGCTTACTGCTGTTTCTTCCATATGCCGGTAATGGGCTGAAAACGCCTGTTTTGGGACTCTGCAGAGAACGTCTCTGCAGACTGCTGAATCCACACACGGGTTTAACTCTGGAAGTTGAGTGCACACATTGACAACCGTTCTTTTAGATAGCTGCGTTTTGGATTTAGAAGCAGATATTTCCCTGTGCTTACTGCTGTTTCTTCCATATGCCGGTAATGGGCTGAAAACGCCTGTTTTGGGACTCTGCAGAGAAAGTCTCTGCAGACTGCTGAATCCACACACGGGTTTAACTCTGGAAGTTGAGTGCACACATTGACAACCGTTCTGTTAGATAGCTGCGTTTTGGATTTAGAAGCAGATATTTCCCTGTGCTTACTGCTGTTTCTTCCATATGCCGGTAATGGGCTGAAAACGCCTGTCTTGGGACTCTGCAGAGAAAGTCTCTGCAGACTGCTGAATCCACACACGGGTTTAACTCTGGAAGTTGAGTGCACACATTGACAACCGTTCTGTTAGATAGCTGCGTTTTGGATTTAGAAGCAGATATTTCCCTGTGCTTACTGCTGTTTCTTCCATATGCCGGTAATGGGCTGAAAACGCCTGTCTTGGGACTCTGCAGAGAAAGTCTCTGCAGACTGCTGAATCCACACACGGGTTTAACTCTGGAAGTTGAGTGCACACATTGACAACCGTTCTGTTAGATAGCTGCGTTTTGGATTTAGAAGCAGATATTTCCCTGTGCTTACTGCTGTTTCTTCCATATGCCGGTAATGGGCTGAAAACGCCTGTCTTGGGACTCTGAAGAGAAAGTCTCTGCAGACTGCTGAATCCACACACGGGTTTAACTCTGGAAGTTGAGTGCACACATTGACAACCGTTCTGTTAGATAGCTGCGTTTTGGATTTAGAAGCAGATATTTCCCTGTGCTTACTGCTGTTTCTTCCATATGCCGGTAATGGGCTGAAAACGCCTGTTTTGGGACTCTGCAGAGAAAGTCTCTGCAGACTGCTGAATCCACACACGGGTTTAACTCTGGAAGTTGAGTGCACACATTGACAACCGTTCTGTTAGATAGCTGCGTTTTGGATTTAGAAGCAGATATTTCCCTGTGCTTACTGCTGTTTCTTCCATATGCCGGTAATGGGCTGAAAACGCCTGTTTTGGGACTCTGCAGAGAAAGTCTCTGCAGACTGCTGAATCCACACACGGGTTTAACTCTGGAAGTTGAGTGCACACATTGACAACCGTTCTGTTAGATAGCTGCGTTTTGGATTTAGAAGCAGATATTTCCCTGTGCTTACTGCTCTTTCTTCCATATGCCGGTAATGGGCTGAAAACGCCTGTTTTGGGACTCTGCAGAGAAAGTCTCTGCAGACTGCTGAATCCACACACGGGTTTAACTCTGGAAGTTGAGTGCACACATTGACAACCGTTCTGTTAGATAGCTGCGTTTTGGATTTAGAAGTAGATATTTCCCTGTGCTTACTGCTGTTTCTTCCATATGCCGGTAATGGGCTGAAAACGCCTGTTTTGGGACTCTGCAGAGAAAGTCTCTGCAGACTGCTGAATCCACAAACGGGTTTAACTCTGGAAGTTGAGTGCACACATTGACAACCGTTCTGTTAGATAGCTGCGTTTTGGATTTAGAAGCAGATATTTCCCTGTGCTTACTGCTGTTTCTTCCATATGCCGGTAATGGTCTGAAAACCCCTGTTTTGGGACTCTGCAGAGAAAGTCTCTGCAGACTGCTGAATCCACACACGGGTTTAACTCTGGAAGTTGAGTGCACACATTGACAACCGTTCTGTTAGATAGCTGCGTTTTGGATTTAGAAGCAGATATTTCCCTGTGCTTACTGCTGTTTCTTCCATATGCCGGTAATGGGCTGAAAACGCCTGTTTTGGGACTCTGCAGAGAAAGTCTCTGCAGACTGCTGAATCCACACACGGGTTTAACTCTGGAAGTTGAGTGCAAACATTGACAACCGTTCTGTTAGATAGCTGCGTTTTGGATTTAGAAGCAGATATTTCCCTGTGCTTACTGCTGTTTCTTCCATATGCTGGTAATGGGCTGAAAACGCCTGTTTTGGGACTCTGCAGAGAAAGTGTTTGCAGACTGCTGAATCCACACACGGGTTTAACTCTGGAAGTTGAGTGCACACATTGACAACCGTTCTGTTAGAGAGCTGCGTTTTGGATTTAGAAGCAGATATTTCCCTCTGCTCACTGCTGTTTCTTCCTTATGCCGGTAATGGGCTGAAAACGCCTGTTTTGGGACTCTGCAGAGAAAGTCTCTGCAGACTGCTGAATCCACACACGGGTTTAACTCTGGAAGTTGAGTGCACACATTGACAACCGTTCTGTTAGATAGCTGCGTTTTGGATTTAGAAGCAGATATTTCCCTGTGCTTACTGCTGTTTCTTCCATATGCCGGTAATGGGCTGAAAACGCCTGTTTTGGGACTCTGCAGAGAAAGTCTCTGCAGACTGCTGAATCCACATACGGGTTTAACTCTGGAAGTTGAGTGCACACATTGACAACCGTTCTGTTAGATAGCTGCGTTTTGGATTTAGAAGCAGATATTTCCCTGTGCTTACTGCTGTTTCTTCCATATGCCGGTAATGGGCTGAAAACGCCTGTCTTGGGACTCTGCAGAGAAAGTCTCTGCAGACTGCTGAATCCACACACGGGTTTAACTCTGGAAGTTGAGTGCACACATTGACAACCGTTCTGTTAGATAGCTGCGTTTTGGATTTAGAAGCAGATATTTCCCTGTGCTTACTGCTGTTTCTTCCATATGCCGGTAATGGGCTGAAAACGCCTGTCTTGGGACTCTGCAGAGAAAGTCTCTGCAGACTGCTGAATCCACACACGGGTTTAACTCTGGAAGTTGAGTGCACACATTGACAACCGTTCTGTTAGATAGCTGCGTTTTGGATTTAGAAGCAGATATTTCCCTGTGCTTACTGCTGTTTCTTCCATATGCCGGTAATGGGCTGAAAACGCCTGTTTTGGGACTCTGCAGAGAAAGTCTCTGCAGACTGCTGAATCCACACACGGGTTTAACTCTGGAAGTTGAGTGCACACATTGACAACCGTTCTGTTAGATAGCTGCGTTTTGGATTTAGAAGCAGATATTTCCCTGTGCTTACTGCTGTTTCTTCCATATGCCGGTAATGGGCTGAAAACGCCTGTTTTGGGACTCTGCAGAGAAAGTCTCTGCAGACTGCTGAAGCCACACACGGGTTTAACTCTGGAAGTTGAGTGCACACATTGACAACCGTTCTGTTAGATAGCTGCGTTTTGGATTTAGAAGCAGATATTTCCCTGTGCTTACTGCTGTTTCTTCCATATGCCGGTAATGGGCTGAAAACGCCTGTTTTGGGACTCTGCAGAGAAAGTCTCTGCAGACTGCTGAATCCACACACGGGTTTAACTCTGGAAGTTGAGTGCACACATTGACAACCGTTCTGTTAGATAGCTGCGTTTTGGATTTAGAAGCAGATATTTCCCTGTGCTTACTGCTGTTTCTTCCATATGCCGGTAATGGGCTGAAAACGCCTGTTTTGGGACTCTGCAGAGAAAGTCTCTGCAGACTGCTGAATCCACACACGGGTTTAACTCTGGAAGTTGAGTGCACACATTGACAACCGTTCTGTTAGATAGCTGCGTTTTGGATTTAGAAGCAGATATTTCCCTGTGCTTACTGCTGTTTCTTCCATATGCCGGTAATGGGCTGAAAACGCCTGTTTTGGGACTCTGCAGAGAAAGTCTCTGCAGACTGCTGAATCCACACACGGGTTTAACTCTGGAAGTTGAGTGCACACATTGACAACCGTTCTGTTAGATAGCTGCGTTTTGGATTTAGAAGCAGATATTTCCCTGTGCTTACTGCTGTTTCTTCCATATGCCGGTAATCGGCTGAAAACGCCTGTTTTGGGACTCTGCAGAGAAAGTCTCTGCAGACTGCTGAATCCACACACGGGTTTAACTCTGGAAGTTGAGTGCACACATTGACAACCGTTCTGTTAGATAGCTGCGTTTTGGATTTAGAAGCAGATATTTCCCTGTGCTTACTGCTGTTTCTTCCATATGCCGGTAATGGGCTGAAAACGCCTGTTTTGGGACTCTGCAGAGAAAGTCTCTGCAGACTGCTGAATCCACACACGGGTTTAACTCTGGAAGTTGAGTGCACACATTGACAACCGTTCTGTTAGATAGCTGCGTTTTGGATTTAGAAGCAGATATTTCCCTGTGCTTACTGCTGTTTCTTCCATATGCCGGTAATGGGCTGAAAACGCCTGTTTTGGGACTCTGCAGAGAAAGTCTCTGCAGACTGCTGAATCCACACACGGGTTTAACTCTGGAAGTTGAGTGCACACATTGACAACCGTTCTGTTAGATAGCTGCGTTTTGGATTTAGAAGCAGATATTTCCCTGTGCTTACTGCTGTTTCTTCCATATGCCGGTAATGGGCTGAAAACGCCTGTTTTGGGACTCTGCAGAGAAAGTCTCTGCAGACTGCTGAATCCACACACGGGTTTAACTCTGGAAGTTGAGTGCACACATTGACAACCGTTCTGTTAGATAGCTGCGTTTTGGATTTAGAAGCAGATATTTCCCTGTGCTTACTGCTGTTTCTTCCATATGCCGGTAATGGGCTGAAAACGCCTGTTTTGGGACTCTGCAGAGAAAGTCTCTGCAGACTGCTGAATCCACACACGGGTTTAACTCTGGAAGTTGAGTGCACACATGGACAACCGTTCTGTTAGATAGCTGCGTTTTGGATTTAGAAGCAGATATTTCCCTGTGCTTACTGCTGTTTCTTCCATATGCCGGTAATGGGCTGAAAACGCCTGTTTTGGGACTCTGCAGAGAAAGTCTCTGCAGACTGCTGAATCCACACACGGGTTTAACTCTGGAAGTTGAGTGCACACATTGACAACCGTTCTGTTAGATAGCTGCGTTTTGGATTTAGAAGCAGATATTTCCCTGTGCTTACTGCTGTTTCTTCCATATGCCGGTAATGGGCTGAAAACGCCTGTTTTGGGACTCTGCAGAGAAAGTCTCTGCAGACTGCTGAATCCACACACGGGTTTAACTCTGGAAGTTGAGTGCACACATTGACAACCGTTCTGTTAGATAGCTGCGTTTTGGATTTAGAAGCAGATATTTCCCTGTGCTTACTGCTGTTTCTTCCATATGCCGGTAATGGGCTGAAAACGCCTGTTTTGGGACTCTGCAGAGAAAGTCTTTGCAGACTGCTGAATCCACACACGGGTTTAACTCTGGAAGTTGAGTGCACACATTGACAACCGTTCTGTTAGATAGCTGCGTTTTGGATTTAGAAGCAGATATTTCCCTGTGCTTACTGCTCTTTCTTCCATATGCCGGTAATGGGCTGAAAACGCCTGTTTTGGGACTCTGCAGAGAAAGTCTCTGCAGACTGCTGAATCCACACACGGGTTTAACTCTGGAAGTTGAGTGCACACATTGACAACCGTTCTGTTAGATAGCTGCGTTTTGGATTTAGAAGCAGATATTTCCCTGTGCTTACTGCTGTTTCTTCCATATGCCGGTAATGGGCTGAAAACGCCTGTTTTGGGACTCTGCAGAGAAAGTCTCTGCAGACTGCTGAATCCACAAACGGGTTTAACTCTGGAAGTTGAGTGCACACATTGACAACCGTTCTGTTAGATAGCTGCGTTTTGGATTTAGAAGCAGATATTTCCCTGTGCTTACTGCTGTTTCTTCCATATGCCGGTAATGGTCTGAAAACCCCTGTTTTGGGACTCTGCAGAGAAAGTCTCTGCAGACTGCTGAATCCACACACGGGTTTAACTCTGGAAGTTGAGTGCACACATGGACAACCGTTCTGTTAGATAGCTGCGTTTTGGATTTAGAAGCAGATATTTCCCTGTGCTTACTGCTGTTTCTTCCATATGCCGGTAATGGGCTGAAAACGCCTGTTTTGGGACTCTGCAGAGAAAGTCTCTGCAGACTGCTGAATCCACACACGGGTTTAACTCTGGAAGTTGAGTGCACACATTGACAACCGTTCTGTTAGATAGCTGCGTTTTGGATTTAGAAGCAGATATTTCCCTGTGCTTACTGCTGTTTCTTCCATATGCCGGTAATGGGCTGAAAACGCCTGTTTTGGGACTCTGCAGAGAAAGTCTCTGCAGACTGCTGAATCCACACACGGGTTTAACTCTGGAAGTTGAGTGCACACATTGACAACCGTTCTGTTAGATAGCTGCGTTTTGGATTTAGAAGCAGATATTTCCCTGTGCTTACTGCTGTTTCTTCCATATGCCGGTAATGGGCTGAAAACGCCTGTTTTGGGACTCTGCAGAGAAAGTCTTTGCAGACTGCTGAATCCACACACGGGTTTAACTCTGGAAGTTGAGTGCACACATTGACAACCGTTCTGTTAGATAGCTGCGTTTTGGATTTAGAAGCAGATATTTCCCTGTGCTTACTGCTCTTTCTTCCATATGCCGGTAATGGGCTGAAAACGCCTGTTTTGGGACTCTGCAGAGAAAGTCTCTGCAGACTGCTGAATCCACACACGGGTTTAACTCTGGAAGTTGAGTGCACACATTGACAACCGTTCTGTTAGATAGCTGCGTTTTGGATTTAGAAGCAGATATTTCCCTGTGCTTACTGCTGTTTCTTCCATATGCCGGTAATGGGCTGAAAACGCCTGTTTTGGGACTCTGCAGAGAAAGTCTCTGCAGACTGCTGAATCCACAAACGGGTTTAACTCTGGAAGTTGAGTGCACACATTGACAACCGTTCTGTTAGATAGCTGCGTTTTGGATTTAGAAGCAGATATTTCCCTGTGCTTACTGCTGTTTCTTCCATATGCCGGTAATGGTCTGAAAACCCCTGTTTTGGGACTCTGCAGAGAAAGTCTCTGCAGACTGCTGAATCCACACACGGGTTTAACTCTGGAAGTTGAGTGCACACATTGACAACCGTTCTGTTAGATAGCTGCGTTTTGGATTTAGAAGCAGATATTTCCCTGTGCTTACTGCTGTTTCTTCCATATGCCGGTAATGGGCTGAAAACGCCTGTTTTGGGACTCTGCAGAGAAAGTCTCTGCAGACTGCTGAATCCACACACGGGTTTAACTCTGGAAGTTGAGTGCACACATTGACAACCGTTCTGTTAGATAGCTGCGTTTTGGATTTAGAAGCAGATATTTCCCTGTGCTTACTGCTGTTTCTTCCATATGCTGGTAATGGGCTGAAAACGCCTGTTTTGGGACTCTGCAGAGAAAGTGTTTGCAGACTGCTGAATCCACACACGGGTTTAACTCTGGAAGTTGAGTGCACACATTGACAACCGTTCTGTTAGAGAGCTGCGTTTTGGATTTAGAAGCAGATATTTCCCTCTGCTCACTGCTGTTTCTTCCATATGCCGGTAATGGGCTGAAAACGCCTGTTTTGGGACTCTGCAGAGAAAGTCTCTGCAGACTGCTGAATCCACACACGGGTTTACCTCTGGAAGTTGAGTGCACACATTGACAACCGTTCTGTTAGATAGCTGCGTTTTGGATTTAGAAGCAGATATTTCCCTGTGCTTACTGCTGTTTCTTCCATATGCCGGTAATGGGCTGAAAACGCCTGTTTTGGGACTCTGCAGAGAAAGTCTCTGCAGACTGCTGAATCCACATACGGGTTTAACTCTGGAAGTTGAGTGCACACATTGACAACCGTTCTGTTAGATAGCTGCGTTTTGGATTTAGAAGCAGATATTTCCCTGTGCTTACTGCTGTTTCTTCCATATGCCGGTAATGGGCTGAAAACGCCTGTCTTGGGACTCTGCAGAGAAAGTCTCTGCAGACTGCTGAATCCACACACGGGTTTAACTCTGGAAGTTGAGTGCACACATTGACAACCGTTCTGTTAGATAGCTGCGTTTTGGATTTAGAAGCAGATATTTCCCTGTGCTTACTGCTGTTTCTTCCATATGCCGGTAATGGGCTGAAAACGCCTGTCTTGGGACTCTGCAGAGAAAGTCTCTGCAGACTGCTGAATCCACACACGGGTTTAACTCTGGAAGTTGAGTGCACACATTGACAACCGTTCTGTTAGATAGCTGCGTTTTGGATTTAGAAGCAGATATTTCCCTGTGCTTACTGCTGTTTCTTCCATATGCCGGTAATGGGCTGAAAACGCCTGTTTTGGGACTCTGCAGAGAAAGTCTCTGCAGACTGCTGAATCCACACACGGGTTTAACTCTGGAAGTTGAGTGCACACATTGACAACCGTTCTGTTAGATAGCTGCGTTTTGGATTTAGAAGCAGATATTTCCCTGTGCTTACTGCTGTTTCTTCCATATGCCGGTAATGGGCTGAAAACGCCTGTTTTGGGACTCTGCAGAGAAAGTCTCTGCAGACTGCTGAAGCCACACACGGGTTTAACTCTGGAAGTTGAGTGCACACATTGACAACCGTTCTGTTAGATAGCTGCGTTTTGGATTTAGAAGCAGATATTTCCCTGTGCTTACTGCTGTTTCTTCCATATGCCGGTAATGGGCTGAAAACGCCTGTTTTGGGACTCTGCAGAGAAAGTCTCTGCAGACTGCTGAATCCACACACGGGTTTAACTCTGGAAGTTGAGTGCACACATTGACAACCGTTCTGTTAGATAGCTGCGTTTTGGATTTAGAAGCAGATATTTCCCTGTGCTTACTGCTGTTTCTTCCATATGCCGGTAATGGGCTGAAAACGCCTGTTTTGGGACTCTGCAGAGAAAGTCTCTGCAGACTGCTGAATCCACACACGGGTTTAACTCTGGAAGTTGAGTGCACACATTGACAACCGTTCTGTTAGATAGCTGCGTTTTGGATTTAGAAGCAGATATTTCCCTGTGCTTACTGCTGTTTCTTCCATATGCCGGTAATGGGCTGAAAACGCCTGTTTTGGGACTCTGCAGAGAAAGTCTCTGCAGACTGCTGAATCCACACACGGGTTTAACTCTGGAAGTTGAGTGCACACATTGACAACCGTTCTGTTAGATAGCTGCGTTTTGGATTTAGAAGCAGATATTTCCCTGTGCTTACTGCTGTTTCTTCCATATGCCGGTAATGGGCTGAAAACGCCTGTTTTGGGACTCTGCAGAGAAAGTCTCTGCAGACTGCTGAATCCACACACTGGTTTAACTCTGGAAGTTGAGTGCACACATTGACAACCGTTCTGTTAGATAGCTGCGTTTTGGATTTAGAAGCAGATATTTCCCTGTGCTTACTGCTGTTTCTTCCATATGCCGGTAATGGGCTGAAAACGCCTGTCTTGGGACTCTGCAGAGAAAGTCTCTGCAGACTGCTGAATCCACACACGGGTTTAACTCTGGAAGTTGAGTGCACACATTGACAACCGTTCTGTTAGATAGCTGCGTTTTGGATTTAGAAGCAGATATTTCCCTGTGCTTACTGCTGTTTCTTCCATATGCCGGTAATGGGCTGAAAACGCCTGTTTTGGGACTCTGCAGAGAAAGTCTCTGCAGACTGCTGAATCCACACACGGGTTTAACTCTGGAAGTTGAGTGCACACATTGACAACCGTTCTGTTAGATAGCTGCGTTTTGGATTTAGAAGCAGATATTTCCCTGTGCTTACTGCTGTTTCTTCCATATGCCGGTAATCGGCTGAAAACGCCTGTTTTGGGACTCTGCAGAGAAAGTCTCTGCAGACTGCTGAATCCACACACGGGTTTAACTCTGGAAGTTGAGTGCACACATTGACAACCGTTCTGTTAGATAGCTGCGTTTTGGATTTAGAAGCAGATATTTCCCTGTGCTTACTGCTGTTTCTTCCATATGCCGGTAATGGGCTGAAAACGCCTGTTTTGGGACTCTGCAGAGAAAGTCTCTGCAGACTGCTGAATCCACACACGGGTTTAACTCTGGAAGTTGAGTGCACACATTGACAACCGTTCTGTTAGATAGCTGCGTTTTGGATTTAGAAGCAGATATTTCCCTGTGCTTACTGCTGTTTCTTCCATATGCCGGTAATGGGCTGAAAACGCCTGTTTTGGGACTCTGCAGAGAAAGTCTCTGCAGACTGCTGAATCCACACACGGGTTTAACTCTGGAAGTTGAGTGCACACATTGACAACCGTTCTGTTAGATAGCTGCGTTTTGGATTTAGAAGCAGATATTTCCCTGTGCTTACTGCTGTTTCTTCCATATGCCGGTAATGGGCTGAAAACGCCTGTTTTGGGACTCTGCAGAGAAAGTCTCTGCAGACTGCTGAATCCACACACGGGTTTAACTCTGGAAGTTGAGTGCACACATTGACAACCGTTCTGTTAGATAGCTGCGTTTTGGATTTAGAAGCAGATATTTCCCTGTGCTTACTGCTGTTTCTTCCATATGCCGGTAATGGGCTGAAAACGCCTGTTTTGGGACTCTGCAGAGAAAGTGTTTGCAGACTGCTGAATCCACACACGGGTTTAACTCTGGAAGTTGAGTGCACACATTGTCAACCGTTCTGTTAGATAGCTGCGTTTGGATTTAGAAGCAGATATTTCCCTGTGCTTACTGCTCTTTCTTCCATATGCCGGTAATCGGCTGAAAACGCCTGTCTTGGGACTCTGCAGAGAAAGTCTCTGCAGACTGCTGAATCCACACACGGGTTTAACTCTGGAAGTTGAGTGCACACATTGACAACCGTTCTGTTAGATAGCTGCGTTTTGGATTTAGAAGCAGATATTTCCCTGTGCTTACTGCTGTTTCTTCCATATGCCGGTAATGGGCTGAAAACGCCTGTTTTGGGACTCTGCAGAGAAAGTCTCTGCAGACTGCTGAATCCACACACGGGTTTAACTCTGGAAGTTGAGTGCACACATTGACAACCGTTCTGTTAGATAGCTGCGTTTTGGATTTAGAAGCAGATATTTCCCTGTGCTTACTGCTGTTTCTTCCATATGCCGGTAATGGGCTGAAAACGCCTGTTTTGGGACTCTGCAGAGAAAGTCTCTGCAGACTGCTGAATCCACACACGGGTTTAACTCTGGAAGTTGAGTGCACACATTGACAACCGTTCTGTTAGATAGCTGCGTTTTGGATTTAGAAGCAGATATTTCCCTGTGCTTACTGCTGTTTCTTCCATATGCCGGTAATGGTCTGAAAACCCCTGTTTTGGGACTCTGCAGAGAAAGTCTCTGCAGACTGCTGAAGCCACACACGGGTTTAACTCTGGAAGTTGAGTGCACACATTGACAACCGTTCTGTTAGATAGCTGCGTTTTGGATTTAGAAGCAGATATTTCCCTGTGCTTACTGCTGTTTCTTCCATATGCCGGTAATGGGCTGAAAACGCCTGTTTTGGGACTCTGCAGAGAAAGTCTCTGCAGACTGCTGAATCCACACACGGGTTTAACTCTGGAAGTTGAGTGCACACATTGACAACCGTTCTGTTAGATAGCTGCGTTTTGGATTTAGAAGCAGATATTTCCCTGTGCTTACTGCTGTTTCTTCCATATGCCGGTAATGGGCTGAAAACGCCTGTTTTGGGACTCTGCAGAGAAAGTCTCTGCAGACTGCTGAATCCACACACGGGTTTAACTCTGGAAGTTGAGTGCACACATTGACAACCGTTCTGTTAGATAGCTGCGTTTTGGATTTAGAAGCAGATATTTCCCTGTGCTTACTGCTGTTTCTTCCATATGCCGGTAATGGGCTGAAAACGCCTGTTTTGGGACTCTGCAGAGAAAGTCTCTGCAGACTGCTGAATCCACACACGGGTTTAACTCTGGAAGTTGAGTGCACACATTGACAACCGTTCTGTTAGATAGCTGCGTTTTGGATTTAGAAGCAGATATTTCCCTGTGCTTACTGCTGTTTCTTCCATATGCCGGTAATGGGCTGAAAACGCCTGTTTTGGGACTCTGCAGAGAAAGTCTCTGCAGACTGCTGAATCCACACACGGGTTTAACTCTGGAAGTTGAGTGCACACATTGACAACCGTTCTGTTAGATAGCTGCGTTTTGGATTTAGAAGCAGATATTTCCCTGTGCTTACTGCTGTTTCTTCCATATGCCGGTAATGGGCTGAAAACGCCTGTTTTGGGACTCTGCAGAGAAAGTCTCTGCAGACTGCTGAATCCACACACGGGTTTAACTCTGGAAGTTGAGTGCACACATTGACAACCGTTCTGTTAGATAGCTGCGTTTTGGATTTAGAAGCAGATATTTCCCTGTGCTTACTGCTGTTTCTTCCATATGCCGGTAATGGGCTGAAAACGCCTGTTTTGGGACTCTGCAGAGAAAGTCTCTGCAGACTGCTGAATCCACACACGGGTTTAACTCTGGAAGTTGAGTGCACACATTGACAACCGTTCTGTTAGATAGCTGCGTTTTGGATTTAGAAGCAGATATTTCCCTGTGCTTACTGCTGTTTCTTCCATATGCCGGTAATCGGCTGAAAACGCCTGTTTTGGGACTCTGCAGAGAAAGTCTCTGCAGACTGCTGAATCCACACACGGGTTTAACTCTGGAAGTTGAGTGCACACATTGACAACCGTTCTGTTAGATAGCTGCGTTTTGGATTTAGAAGCAGATATTTCCCTGTGCTTACTGCTGTTTCTTCCATATGCCGGTAATGGGCTGAAAACGCCTGTTTTGGGACTCTGCAGAGAAAGTCTCTGCAGACTGCTGAATCCACACACGGGTTTAACTCTGGAAGTTGAGTGCACACATTGACAACCGTTCTGTTAGATAGCTGCGTTTTGGATTTAGAAGCAGATATTTCCCTGTGCTTACTGCTGTTTCTTCCATATGCCGGTAATGGGCTGAAAACGCCTGTTTTGGGACTCTGCAGAGAAAGTCTCTGCAGACTGCTGAATCCACACACGGGTTTAACTCTGGAAGTTGAGTGCACACATTGACAACCGTTCTGTTAGATAGCTGCGTTTTGGATTTAGAAGCAGATATTTCCCTGTGCTTACTGCTGTTTCTTCCATATGCCGGTAATGGGCTGAAAACGCCTGTTTTGGGACTCTGCAGAGAAAGTCTCTGCAGACTGCTGAATCCACACACGGGTTTAACTCTGGAAGTTGAGTGCACACATTGACAACCGTTCTGTTAGATAGCTGCGTTTTGGATTTAGAAGCAGATATTTCCCTGTGCTTACTGCTGTTTCTTCCATATGCCGGTAATGGGCTGAAAACGCCTGTTTTGGGACTCTGCAGAGAAAGTGTTTGCAGACTGCTGAATCCACACACGGGTTTAACTCTGGAAGTTGAGTGCACACATTGTCAACCGTTCTGTTAGATAGCTGCGTTTGGATTTAGAAGCAGATATTTCCCTGTGCTTACTGCTCTTTCTTCCATATGCCGGTAATCGGCTGAAAACGCCTGTCTTGGGACTCTGCAGAGAAAGTCTCTGCAGACTGCTGAATCCACACACGGGTTTAACTCTGGAAGTTGAGTGCACACATTGACAACCGTTCTGTTAGATAGCTGCGTTTTGGATTTAGAAGCAGATATTTCCCTGTGCTTACTGCTGTTTCTTCCATATGCCGGTAATGGGCTGAAAACGCCTGTTTTGGGACTCTGCAGAGAAAGTCTCTGCAGACTGCTGAATCCACACACGGGTTTAACTCTGGAAGTTGAGTGCACACATTGACAACCGTTCTGTTAGATAGCTGCGTTTTGGATTTAGAAGCAGATATTTCCCTGTGCTTACTGCTGTTTCTTCCATATGCCGGTAATGGGCTGAAAACGCCTGTTTTGGGACTCTGCAGAGAAAGTCTCTGCAGACTGCTGAATCCACACACGGGTTTAACTCTGGAAGTTGAGTGCACACATTGACAACCGTTCTGTTAGATAGCTGCGTTTTGGATTTAGAAGCAGATATTTCCCTGTGCTTACTGCTGTTTCTTCCATATGCCGGTAATGGTCTGAAAACCCCTGTTTTGGGACTCTGCAGAGAAAGTCTCTGCAGACTGCTGAAGCCACACACGGGTTTAACTCTGGAAGTTGAGTGCACACATTGACAACCGTTCTGTTAGATAGCTGCGTTTTGGATTTAGAAGCAGATATTTCCCTGTGCTTACTGCTGTTTCTTCCATATGCCGGTAATGGGCTGAAAACGCCTGTTTTGGGACTCTGCAGAGAAAGTCTCTGCAGACTGCTGAATCCACACACGGGTTTAACTCTGGAAGTTGAGTGCACACATTGACAACCGTTCTGTTAGATAGCTGCGTTTTGGATTTAGAAGCAGATATTTCCCTGTGCTTACTGCTGTTTCTTCCATATGCCGGTAATGGGCTGAAAACGCCTGTTTTGGGACTCTGCAGAGAAAGTCTCTGCAGACTGCTGAATCCACACACGGGTTTAACTCTGGAAGTTGAGTGCACACATTGACAACCGTTCTGTTAGATAGCTGCGTTTTGGATTTAGAAGCAGATATTTCCCTGTGCTTACTGCTGTTTCTTCCATATGCCGGTAATGGGCTGAAAACGCCTGTTTTGGGACTCTGCAGAGAAAGTCTCTGCAGACTGCTGAATCCACACACGGGTTTAACTCTGGAAGTTGAGTGCACACATTGACAACCGTTCTGTTAGATAGCTGCGTTTTGGATTTAGAAGCAGATATTTCCCTGTGCTTACTGCTGTTTCTTCCATATGCCGGTAATGGGCTGAAAACGCCTGTTTTGGGACTCTGCAGAGAAAGTCTCTGCAGACTGCTGAATCCACACACGGGTTTAACTCTGGAAGTTGAGTGCACACATTGACAACCGTTCTGTTAGATAGCTGCGTTTTGGATTTAGAAGCAGATATTTCCCTGTGCTTACTGCTGTTTCTTCCATATGCCGGTAATGGGCTGAAAACGCCTGTTTTGGGACTCTGCAGAGAAAGTCTCTGCAGACTGCTGAATCCACACACGGGTTTAACTCTGGAAGTTGAGTGCACACATTGACAACCGTTCTGTTAGATAGCTGCGTTTTGGATTTAGAAGCAGATATTTCCCTGTGCTTACTGCTGTTTCTTCCATATGCCGGTAATGGGCTGAAAACGCCTGTTTTGGGACTCTGCAGAGAAAGTCTCTGCAGACTGCTGAATCCACACACGGGTTTAACTCTGGAAGTTGAGTGCACACATTGACAACCGTTCTGTTAGATAGCTGCGTTTTGGATTTAGAAGCAGATATTTCCCTGTGCTTACTGCTGTTTCTTCCATATGCCGGTAATGGGCTGAAAACGCCTGTTTTGGGACTCTGCAGAGAAAGTCTCTGCAGACTGCTGAATCCACACACGGGTTTAACTCTGGAAGTTGAGTGCACACATTGACAACCGTTCTGTTAGATAGCTGCGTTTTGGATTTAGAAGCAGATATTTCCCTGTGCTTACTGCTGTTTCTTCCATATGCCAGTAATGGGCTGAAAACGCCTGTTTTGGGACTCTGCAGAGAAAGTCTCTGCAGACTGCTGAATCCACACACGGGTTTAACTCTGGAAGTTGAGTGCACACATTGACAACCGTTCTGTTAGATAGCTGCGTTTTGGATTTAGAAGCAGATATTTCCCTGTGCTTACTGCTGTTTCTTCCATATGCCGGTAATGGGCTGAAAACGCCTGTTTTGGGACTCTGCAGAGAAAGTCTCTGCAGACTGCTGAATCCACACACGGGTTTAACTCTGGAAGTTGAGTGCACACATTGACAACCGTTCTGTTAGATAGCTGCGTTTTGGATTTAGAAGCAGATATTTCCCTGTGCTTACTGCTGTTTCTTCCATATGCCGGTAATGGGCTGAAAACGCCTGTTTTGGGACTCTGCAGAGAAAGTCTCTGCAGACTGCTGAATCCACACACGGGTTTAACTCTGGAAGTTGAGTGCACACATTGACAACCGTTCTGTTAGATAGCTGCGTTTTGGATTTAGAAGCAGATATTTCCCTGTGCTTACTGCTGTTTCTTCCATATGCCGGTAATGGGCTGAAAACGCCTGTTTTGGGACTCTGCAGAGAAAGTCTTTGCAGACTGCTGAATCCACACACGGGTTTAACTCTGGAAGTTGAGTGCACACATTGACAACCGTTCTGTTAGATAGCTGCGTTTTGGATTTAGAAGCAGATATTTCCCTGTGCTTACTGCTCTTTCTTCCATATGCCGGTAATGGGCTGAAAACGCCTGTTTTGGGACTCTGCAGAGAAAGTCTCTGCAGACTGCTGAATCCACACACGGGTTTAACTCTGGAAGTTGAGTGCACACATTGACAACCGTTCTGTTAGATAGCTGCGTTTTGGATTTAGAAGCAGATATTTCCCTGTGCTTACTGCTGTTTCTTCCATATGCCGGTAATGGGCTGAAAACGCCTGTTTTGGGACTCTGCAGAGAAAGTCTCTGCAGACTGCTGAATCCACACACGGGTTTAACTCTGGAAGTTGAGTGCACACATTGACAACCGTTCTGTTAGATAGCTGCGTTTTGGATTTAGAAGCAGATATTTCCCTGTGCTTACTGCTGTTTCTTCCATATGCTGGTAATGGGCTGAAAACGCCTGTTTTGGGACTCTGCAGAGAAAGTGTTTGCAGACTGCTGAATCCACACACGGGTTTAACTCTGGAAGTTGAGTGCACACATTGACAACCGTTCTGTTAGAGAGCTGCGTTTTGGATTTAGAAGCAGATATTTCCCTCTGCTCACTGCTGTTTCTTCCATATGCCGGTAATGGGCTGAAAACGCCTGTTTTGGGACTCTGCAGAGAAAGTCTCTGCAGACTGCTGAATCCACACACGGGTTTAACTCTGGAAGTTGAGTGCACACATTGACAACCGTTCTGTTAGATAGCTGCGTTTTGGATTTAGAAGCAGATATTTCCCTGTGCTTACTGCTGTTTCTTCCATATGCCGGTAATGGGCTGAAAACGCCTGTTTTGGGACTCTGCAGAAAAAGTCTCTGCAGACTGCTGAATCCACATACGGGTTTAACTCTGGAAGTTGAGTGCACACATTGACAACCGTTCTGTTAGATAGCTGCGTTTTGGATTTAGAAGCAGATATTTCCCTGTGCTTACTGCTGTTTCTTCCATATGCCGGTAATGGGCTGAAAACGCCTGTCTTAGGACTCTGCAGAGAAAGTCTCTGCAGACTGCTGAATCCACACACGGGTTTAACTCTGGAAGTTGAGTGCACACATTGACAACCGTTCTGTTAGATAGCTGCGTTTTGGATTTAGAAGCAGATATTTCCCTGTGCTTACTGCTGTTTCTTCCATATGCCGGTAATGGGCTGAAAACGCCTGTCTTGGGACTCTGCAGAGAAAGTCTCTGCAGACTGCTGAATCCACACACGGGTTTAACTCTGGAAGTTGAGTGCACACATTGACAACCGTTCTGTTAGATAGCTGCGTTTTGGATTTAGAAGCAGATATTTCCCTGTGCTTACTGCTGTTTCTTCCATATGCCGGTAATGGGCTGAAAACGCCTGTTTTGGGACTCTGCAGAGAAAGTCTCTGCAGACTGCTGAATCCACACACGGGTTTAACTCTGGAAGTTGAGTGCACACATTGACAACCGTTCTGTTAGATAGCTGCGTTTTGGATTTAGAAGCAGATATTTCCCTGTGCTTACTGCTGTTTCTTCCATATGCCGGTAATGGGCTGAAAACGCCTGTTTTGGGACTCTGCAGAGAAAGTCTCTGCAGACTGCTGAAGCCACACACGGGTTTAACTCTGGAAGTTGAGTGCACACATTGACAACCGTTCTGTTAGATAGCTGCGTTTTGGATTTAGAAGCAGATATTTCCCTGTGCTTACTGCTGTTTCTTCCATATGCCGGTAATGGGCTGAAAACGCCTGTTTTGGGACTCTGCAGAGAAAGTCTCTGCAGACTGCTGAATCCACACACGGGTTTAACTCTGGAAGTTGAGTGCACACATTGACAACCGTTCTGTTAGATAGCTGCGTTTTGGATTTAGAAGCAGATATTTCCCTGTGCTTACTGCTGTTTCTTCCATATGCCGGTAATGGGCTGAAAACGCCTGTTTTGGGACTCTGCAGAGAAAGTCTCTGCAGACTGCTGAATCCACACACGGGTTTAACTCTGGAAGTTGAGTGCACACATTGACAACCGTTCTGTTAGATAGCTGCGTTTTGGATTTAGAAGCAGATATTTCCCTGTGCTTACTGCTGTTTCTTCCATATGCCGGTAATGGGCTGAAAACGCCTGTTTTGGGACTCTGCAGAGAAAGTCTCTGCAGACTGCTGAATCCACACACGGGTTTAACTCTGGAAGTTGAGTGCACACATTGACAACCGTTCTGTTAGATAGCTGCGTTTTGGATTTAGAAGCAGATATTTCCCTGTGCTTACTGCTGTTTCTTCCATATGCCGGTAATGGGCTGAAAACGCCTGTTTTGGGACTCTACAGAGAAAGTCTCTGCAGACTGCTGAATCCACACACGGGTTTAACTCTGGAAGTTGAGTGCACACATTGACAACCGTTCTGTTAGATAGCTGCGTTTTGGATTTAGAAGCAGATATTTCCCTGTGCTTACTGCTGTTTCTTCCATATGCCGGTAATGGGCTGAAAACGCCTGTCTTGGGACTCTGCAGAGAAAGTCTCTGCAGACTGCTGAATCCACACACGGGTTTAACTCTGGAAGTTGAGTGCACACATTGACAACCGTTCTGTTAGATAGCTGCGTTTTGGATTTAGAAGCAGATATTTCCCTGTGCTTACTGCTGTTTCTTCCATATGCCGGTAATGGGCTGAAAACGCCTGTTTTGGGACTCTGCAGAGAAAGTCTCTGCAGACTGCTGAATCCACACACGGGTTTAACTCTGGAAGTTGAGTGCACACATTGACAACCGTTCTGTTAGATAGCTGCGTTTTGGATTTAGAAGCAGATATTTCCCTGTGCTTACTGCTGTTTCTTCCATATGCCGGTAATGGGCTGAAAACGCCTGTTTTGGGACTCTGCAGAGAAAGTCTCTGCAGACTGCTGAATCCACACACGGGTTTAACTCTGGAAGTTGAGTGCACACATTGACAACCGTTCTGTTAGATAGCTGCGTTTTGGATTTAGAAGCAGATATTTCCCTGTGCTTACTGCTGTTTCTTCCATATGCCGGTAATGGGCTGAAAACGCCTGTTTTGGGACTCTGCAGAGAAAGTCTCTGCAGACTGCTGAATCCACACACGGGTTTAACTCTGGAAGTTGAGTGCACACATTGACAACCGTTCTGTTAGATAGCTGCGTTTTGGATTTAGAAGCAGATATTTCCCTGTGCTTACTGCTGTTTCTTCCATATGCCGGTAATGGGCTGAAAACGCCTGTTTTGGGACTCTGCAGAGAACGTCTCTGCAGACTGCTGAATCCACACACGGGTTTAACTCTGGAAGTTGAGTGCACACATTGACAACCGTTCTTTTAGATAGCTGCGTTTTGGATTTAGAAGCAGATATTTCCCTGTGCTTACTGCTGTTTCTTCCATATGCCGGTAATGGGCTGAAAACGCCTGTTTTGGGACTCTGCAGAGAAAGTCTCTGCAGACTGCTGAATCCACACACGGGTTTAACTCTGGAAGTTGAGTGCACACATTGACAACCGTTCTGTTAGATAGCTGCGTTTTGGATTTAGAAGCAGATATTTCCCTGTGCTTACTGCTGTTTCTTCCATATGCCGGTAATGGGCTGAAAACGCCTGTCTTGGGACTCTGCAGAGAAAGTCTCTGCAGACTGCTGAATCCACACACGGGTTTAACTCTGGAAGTTGAGTGCACACATTGACAACCGTTCTGTTAGATAGCTGCGTTTTGGATTTAGAAGCAGATATTTCCCTGTGCTTACTGCTGTTTCTTCCATATGCCGGTAATGGGCTGAAAACGCCTGTCTTGGGACTCTGCAGAGAAAGTCTCTGCAGACTGCTGAATCCACACACGGGTTTAACTCTGGAAGTTGAGTGCACACATTGACAACCGTTCTGTTAGATAGCTGCGTTTTGGATTTAGAAGCAGATATTTCCCTGTGCTTACTGCTGTTTCTTCCATATGCCGGTAATGGGCTGAAAACGCCTGTCTTGGGACTCTGAAGAGAAAGTCTCTGCAGACTGCTGAATCCACACACGGGTTTAACTCTGGAAGTTGAGTGCACACATTGACAACCGTTCTGTTAGATAGCTGCGTTTTGGATTTAGAAGCAGATATTTCCCTGTGCTTACTGCTGTTTCTTCCATATGCCGGTAATGGGCTGAAAACGCCTGTCTTGGGACTCTGAAGAGAAAGTCTCTGCAGACTGCTGAATCCACACACGGGTTTAACTCTGGAAGTTGAGTGCACACATTGACAACCGTTCTGTTAGATAGCTGCGTTTTGGATTTAGAAGCAGATATTTCCCTGTGCTTACTGCTGTTTCTTCCATATGCCGGTAATGGGCTGAAAACGCCTGTTTTGGGACTCTGCAGAGAAAGTCTCTGCAGACTGCTGAATCCACACACGGGTTTAACTCTGGAAGTTGAGTGCACACATTGACAACCGTTCTGTTAGATAGCTGCGTTTTGGATTTAGAAGCAGATATTTCCCTGTGCTTACTGCTGTTTCTTCCATATGCCGGTAATGGGCTGAAAACGCCTGTTTTGGGACTCTGCAGAGAAAGTCTCTGCAGACTGCTGAATCCACACACGGGTTTAACTCTGGAAGTTGAGTGCACACATTGACAACCGTTCTGTTAGATAGCTGCGTTTTGGATTTAGAAGCAGATATTTCCCTGTGCTTACTGCTCTTTCTTCCATATGCCGGTAATGGGGTGAAAACGCCTGTTTTGGGACTCTGCAGAGAAAGTCTCTGCAGACTGCTGAATCCACACACGGGTTTAACTCTGGAAGTTGAGTGCACACATTGACAACCGTTCTGTTAGATAGCTGCGTTTTGGATTTAGAAGCAGATATTTCCCTGTGCTTACTGCTGTTTCTTCCATATGCCGGTAATGGGCTGAAAACGCCTGTTTTGGGACTCTGCAGAGAAAGTCTTTGCAGACTGCTGAATCCACACACGGGTTTAACTCTGGAAGTTGAGTGCACACATTGACAACCGTTCTGTTAGATAGCTGCGTTTTGGATTTAGAAGCAGATATTTCCCTGTGCTTACTGCTCTTTCTTCCATATGCCGGTAATGGGGTGAAAACGCCTGTTTTGGGACTCTGCAGAGAAAGTCTCTGCAGACTGCTGAATCCACACACGGGTTTAACTCTGGAAGTTGAGTGCACACATTGACAACCGTTCTGTTAGATAGCTGCGTTTTGGATTTAGAAGCAGATATTTCCCTGTGCTTACTGCTGTTTCTTCCATATGCCGGTAATGGGCTGAAAACGCCTGTTTTGGGACTCTGCAGAGAAAGTCTCTGCAGACTGCTGAATCCACAAACGGGTTTAACTCTGGAAGTTGAGTGCACACATTGACAACCGTTCTGTTAGATAGCTGCGTTTTGGATTTAGAAGCAGATATTTCCCTGTGCTTACTGCTGTTTCTTCCATATGCCGGTAATGGTCTGAAAACCCCTGTTTTGGGACTCTGCAGAGAAAGTCTCTGCAGACTGCTGAATCCACACACGGGTTTAACTCTGGAAGTTGAGTGCACACATTGACAACCGTTCTGTTAGATAGCTGCGTTTTGGATTTAGAAGCAGATATTTCCCTGTGCTTACTGCTGTTTCTTCCATATGCCGGTAATGGGCTGAAAACGCCTGTTTTGGGACTCTGCAGAGAAAGTCTCTGCAGACTGCTGAATGCACACACGGGTTTAACTCTGGAAGTTGAGTGCACACATTGACAACCGTTCTGTTAGATAGCTGCGTTTTGGATTTAGAAGCAGATATTTCCCTGTGCTTACTGCTGTTTCTTCCATATGCTGGTAATGGGCTGAAAACGCCTGTTTTGGGACTCTGCAGAGAAAGTGTTTGCAGACTGCTGAATCCACACACGGGTTTAACTCTGGAAGTTGAGTGCACACATTGACAACCGTTCTGTTAGAGAGCTGCGTTTTGGATTTAGAAGCAGATATTTCCCTCTGCTCACTGCTGTTTCTTCCATATGCCGGTAATGGGCTGAAAACGCCTGTTTTGGGACTCTGCAGAGAAAGTCTCTGCAGACTGCTGAATCCACACACGGGTTTAACTCTGGAAGTTGAGTGCACACATTGACAACCGTTCTGTTAGATAGCTGCGTTTTGGATTTAGAAGCAGATATTTCCCTGTGCTTACTGCTGTTTCTTCCATATGCCGGTAATGGGCTGAAAACGCCTGTTTTGGGACTCTGCAGAGAAAGTCTCTGCAGACTGCTGAATCCACACACGGGTTTAACTCTGGAAGTTGAGTGCACACATTGACAACCGTTCTGTTAGATAGCTGCGTTTTGGATTTAGAAGCAGATATTTCCCTGTGCTTACTGCTGTTTCTTCCATATGCCGGTAATGGGCTGAAAACGCCTGTCTTGGGACTCTGCAGAGAAAGTCTCTGCAGACTGGTGAATCCACACACGGGTTTAACTCTGGAAGTTGAGTGCACACATTGACAACCGTTCTGTTAGATAGCTGCGTTTTGGATTTAGAAGCAGATATTTCCCTGTGCTTACTGCTGTTTCTTCCATATGCCGGTAATGGGCTGAAAACGCCTGTCTTGGGACTCTGCAGAGAAAGTCTCTGCAGACTGCTGAATCCACACACGGGTTTAACTCTGGAAGTTGAGTGCACACATTGACAACCGTTCTGTTAGATAGCTGCGTTTTGGATTTAGAAGCAGATATTTCCCTGTGCTTACTGCTGTTTCTTCCATATGCCGGTAATGGGCTGAAAACGCCTGTTTTGGGACTCTGCAGAGAAAGTCTCTGCAGACTGCTGAATCCACACACGGGTTTAACTCTGGAAGTTGAGTGCACACATTGACAACCGTTCTGTTAGATAGCTGCGTTTTGGATTTAGAAGCAGATATTTCCCTGTGCTTACTGCTGTTTCTTCCATATGCCGGTAATGGGCTGAAAACGCCTGTTTTGGGACTCTGCAGAGAAAGTCTCTGCAGACTGCTGAAGCCACACACGGGTTTAACTCTGGAAGTTGAGTGCACACATTGACAACCGTTCTGTTAGATAGCTGCGTTTTGGATTTAGAAGCAGATATTTCCCTGTGCTTACTGCTGTTTCTTCCATATGCCGGTAATGGGCTGAAAACGCCTGTTTTGGGACTCTGCAGAGAAAGTCTCTGCAGACTGCTGAATCCACACACGGGTTTAACTCTGGAAGTTGAGTGCACACATTGACAACCGTTCTGTTAGATAGCTGCGTTTTGGATTTAGAAGCAGATATTTCCCTGTGCTTACTGCTGTTTCTTCCATATGCCGGTAATGGGCTGAAAACGCCTGTTTTGGGACTCTGCAGAGAAAGTCTCTGCAGACTGCTGAATCCACACACGGGTTTAACTCTGGAAGTTGAGTGCACACATTGACAACCGTTCTGTTAGATAGCTGCGTTTTGGATTTAGAAGCAGATATTTCCCTGTGCTTACTGCTGTTTCTTCCATATGCCGGTAATGGGCTGAAAACGCCTGTTTTGGGGACTCTGCAGAGAAAGTCTCTGCAGACTGCTGAATCCACACACGGGTTTAACTCTGGAAGTTGAGTGCACACATTGACAACCGTTCTGTTAGATAGCTGCGTTTTGGATTTAGAAGCAGATATTTCCCTGTGCTTAC
The DNA here is from genome assembly GCF_030222135.1 of Aotus nancymaae. Taxonomy (NCBI): domain Eukaryota; kingdom Metazoa; phylum Chordata; class Mammalia; order Primates; family Aotidae; genus Aotus; species Aotus nancymaae. The sequence goes on from NW_026989491.1 coordinate 66,193, forward strand.
TGCTGTTTCTTCCATATGCCGGTAATGGGCTGAAAACGCCTGTTTTGGGACTCTGCAGAGAAAGTCTCTGCAGACTGCTGAATCCACACACGGGTTTAACTCTGGAAGTTGAGTGCACACATTGACAACCGTTCTGTTAGATAGCTGCGTTTTGGATTTAGAAGCAGATATTTCCCTGTGCTTACTGCTGTTTCTTCCATATGCCGGTAATCGGCTGAAAACGCCTGTCTTGGGACTCTGCAGAGAAAGTCTCTGCAGACTGCTGAATCCACACACCGGGTTTAACTCTGGAAGTTGAGTGCACACATTGACAACCGTTCTGTTAGATAGCTGCGTTTTGGATTTAGAAGCAGATATTTCCCTGTGCTTACTGCTGTTTCTTCCATATGCCGGTAATGGGCTGAAAACGCCTGTTTTGGGACTCTGCAGAGAAAGTCTCTGCAGACTGCTGAATCCACACACGGGTTTAACTCTGGAAGTTGAGTGCACACATTGACAACCGTTCTGTTAGATAGCTGCGTTTTGGATTTAGAAGCAGATATTTCCCTGTGCTTACTGCTGTTTCTTCCATATGCCGGTAATGGGCTGAAAACGCCTGTTTTGGGACTCTGCAGAGAAAGTCTCTGCAGACTGCTGAATCCACACACGGGTTTAACTCTGGAAGTTGAGTGCACACATTGACAACCGTTCTGTTAGATAGCTGCGTTTTGGATTTAGAAGCAGATATTTCCCTGTGCTTACTGCTGTTTCTTCCATATGCCGGTAATGGGCTGAAAACGCCTGTTTTGGGACTCTGCAGAGAAAGTCTCTGCAGACTGCTGAATCCACACACGGGTTTAACTCTGGAAGTTGAGTGCACACATTGACAACCGTTCTGTTAGATAGCTGCGTTTTGGATTTAGAAGCAGATATTTCCCTGTGCTTACTGCTGTTTCTTCATATGCCGGTAATGGGCTGAAAACGCCTGTTTTGGGACTCTGCAGAGAAAGTCTCTGCAGACTGCTGAATCCACAAACGGGTTTAACTCTGGAAGTTGAGTGCACACATTGACAACCGTTCTGTTAGATAGCTGCGTTTTGGATTTAGAAGCAGATATTTCCCTGTGCTTACTGCTGTTTCTTCCATATGCCGGTAATGGGCTGAAAACGCCTGTTTTGGGACTCTGCAGAGAAAGTCTCTGCAGACTGCTGAATCCACACACGGGTTTAACTCTGGAAGTTGAGTGCACACATTGACAACCGTTCTGTTAGATAGCTGCGTTTTGGATTTAGAAGCAGATATTTCCCTGTGCTTACTGCTGTTTCTTCCATATGCCGGTAATGGGCTGAAAACGCCTGTTTTGGGACTCTGCAGAGAAAGTCTTTGCAGACTGCTGAATCCACACACGGGTTTAACTCTGGAAGTTGAGTGCACACATTGACAACCGTTCTGTTAGATAGCTGCGTTTTGGATTTAGAAGCAGATATTTCCCTGTGCTTACTGCTCTTTCTTCCATATGCCGGTAATGGGCTGAAAACGCCTGTTTTGGGACTCTGCAGAGAAAGTCTCTGCAGACTGCTGAATCCACACACGGGTTTAACTCTGGAAGTTGAGTGCACACATTGACAACCGTTCTGTTAGATAGCTGCGTTTTGGATTTAGAAGCAGATATTTCCCTGTGCTTACTGCTGTTTCTTCCATATGCCGGTAATGGGCTGAAAACGCCTGTTTTGGGACTCTGCAGAGAAAGTCTCTGCAGACTGCTGAATCCACAAACGGGTTTAACTCTGGAAGTTGAGTGCACACATTGACAACCGTTCTGTTAGATAGCTGCGTTTTGGATTTAGAAGCAGATATTTCCCTGTGCTTACTGCTGTTTCTTCCATATGCCGGTAATGGTCTGAAAACCCCTGTTTTGGGACTCTGCAGAGAAAGTCTCTGCAGACTGCTGAATCCACACACGGGTTTAACTCTGGAAGTTGAGTGCACACATTGACAACCGTTCTGTTAGATAGCTGCGTTTTGGATTTAGAAGCAGATATTTCCCTGTGCTTACTGCTGTTTCTTCCATATGCCGGTAATGGGCTGAAAACGCCTGTTTTGGGACTCTGCAGAGAAAGTCTCTGCAGACTGCTGAATCCACACACGGGTTTAACTCTGGAAGTTGAGTGCACACATTGACAACCGTTCTGTTAGATAGCTGCGTTTTGGATTTAGAAGCAGATATTTCCCTGTGCTTACTGCTGTTTCTTCCATATACTGGTAATGGGCTGAAAACGCCTGTTTTGGGACTCTGCAGAGAAAGTGTTTGCAGACTGCTGAATCCACACACGGGTTTAACTCTGGAAGTTGAGTGCACACATTGACAACCGTTCTGTTAGAGAGCTGCGTTTTGGATTTAGAAGCAGATATTTCCCTCTGCTCACTGCTGTTTCTTCCATATGCCGGTAATGGGCTGAAAACGCCTGTTTTGGGACTCTGCAGAGAAAGTCTCTGCAGACTGCTGAATCCACACACGGGTTTAACTCTGGAAGTTGAGTGCACACATTGACAACCGTTCTGTTAGATAGCTGCGTTTTGGATTTAGAAGCAGGTATTTCCCTGTGCTTACTGCTGTTTCTTCCATATGCCGGTAATGGGCTGAAAACGCCTGTTTTGGGACTCTGCAGAGAAAGTCTCTGCAGACTGCTGAATCCACATACGGGTTTAACTCTGGAAGTTGAGTGCACACATTGACAACCGTTCTGTTAGATAGCTGCGTTTTGGATTTAGAAGCAGATATTTCCCTGTGCTTACTGCTGTTTCTTCCATATGCCGGTAATGGGCTGAAAACGCCTGTCTTGGGACTCTGCAGAGAAAGTCTCTGCAGACTGCTGAATCCACACACGGGTTTAACTCTGGAAGTTGAGTGCACACATTGACAACCGTTCTGTTAGATAGCTGCGTTTTGGATTTAGAAGCAGATATTTCCCTGTGCTTACTGCTGTTTCTTCCATATGCCGGTAATGGGCTGAAAACGCCTGTCTTGGGACTCTGCAGAGAAAGTCTCTGCAGACTGCTGAATCCACACACGGGTTTAACCTCTGGAAGTTGAGTGCACACATTGACAACCGTTCTGTTAGATAGCTGCGTTTTGGATTTAGAAGCAGATATTTCCCTGTGCTTACTGCTGTTTCTTCCATATGCCGGTAATGGGCTGAAAACGCCTGTTTTGGGACTCTGCAGAGAAAGTCTCTGCAGACTGCTGAATCCACACACGGGTTTAACTCTGGAAGTTGAGTGCACACATTGACAACCGTTCTGTTAGATAGCTGCGTTTTGGATTTAGAAGCAGATATTTCCCTGTGCTTACTGCTGTTTCTTCCATATGCCGGTAATGGGCTGAAAACGCCTGTTTTGGGACTCTGCAGAGAAAGTCTCTGCAGACTGCTGAAGCCACACACGGGTTTAACTCTGGAAGTTGAGTGCACACATTGACAACCGTTCTGTTAGATAGCTGCGTTTTGGATTTAGAAGCAGATATTTCCCTGTGCTTACTGCTGTTTCTTCCATATGCCGGTAATGGGCTGAAAACGCCTGTTTTGGGACTCTGCAGAGAAAGTCTCTGCAGACTGCTGAATCCACACACGGGTTTAACTCTGGAATTTGAGTGCACACATTGACAACCGTTCTGTTAGATAGCTGCGTTTTGGATTTAGAAGCAGATATTTCCCTGTGCTTACTGCTGTTTCTTCCATATGCCGGTAATGGGCTGAAAACGCCTGTTTTGGGACTCTGCAGAGAAAGTCTCTGCAGACTGCTGAATCCACACACGGGTTTAACTCTGGAAGTTGAGTGCACACATTGACAACCGTTCTGTTAGATAGCTGCGTTTTGGATTTAGAAGCAGATATTTCCCTGTGCTTACTGCTGTTTCTTCCATATGCCGGTAATGGGCTGAAAACGCCTGTTTTGGGACTCTGCAGAGAAAGTCTCTGCAGACTGCTGAATCCACACACGGGTTTAACTCTGGAAGTTGAGTGCACACATTGACAACCGTTCTGTTAGATAGCTGCATTTTGGATTTAGAAGCAGATATTTCCCTGTGCTTACTGCTGTTTCTTCCATATGCCGGTAATGGGCTGAAAACGCCTGTTTTGGGACTCTGCAGAGAAAGTCTCTGCAGACTGCTGAATCCACACACGGGTTTAACTCTGGAAGTTGAGTGCACACATTGACAACCGTTCTGTTAGATAGCTGCGTTTTGGATTTAGAAGCAGATATTTCCCTGTGCTTACTGCTGTTTCTTCCATATGCCGGTAATGGGCTGAAAACGCCTGTCTTGGGACTCTGCAGAGAAAGTCTCTGCAGACTGCTGAATCCACACACGGGTTTAACTCTGGAAGTTGAGTGCACACATTGACAACCGTTCTTTTAGATAGCTGCGTTTTGGATTTAGAAGCAGATATTTCCCTGTGCTTACTGCTGTTTCTTCCATATGCCGGTAATGGGCTGAAAACGCCTGTTTTGGGACTCTGCAGAGAAAGTCTCTGCAGACTGCTGAATCCACACACGGGTTTAACTCTGGAAGTTGAGTGCACACATTGACAACCGTTCTGTTAGATAGCTGCGTTTTGGATTTAGAAGCAGATATTTCCCTGTGCTTACTGCTGTTTCTTCCATATGCCGGTAATGGGCTGAAAACGCCTGTTTTGGGACTCTGCAGAGAAAGTCTCTGCAGACTGCTGAATCCACACACGGGTTTAACTCTGGAAGTTGAGTGCACACATTGACAACCGTTCTGTTAGATAGCTGCGTTTTGGATTTAGAAGCAGATATTTCCCTGTGCTTACTGCTGTTTCTTCCATATGCCGGTAATGGGCTGAAAACGCCTGTTTTGGGACTCTGCAGAGAAAGTCTCTGCAGACTGCTGAATCCACACACGGGTTTAACTCTGGAAGTTGAGTGCACACATTGACAACCGTTCTGTTAGATAGCTGCGTTTTGGATTTAGAAGCAGATATTTCCCTGTGCTTACTGCTGTTTCTTCCATATGCCGGTAATGGGCTGAAAACGCCTGTTTTGGGACTCTGCAGAGAAAGTCTCTGCAGACTGCTGAATCCACACACGGGTTTAACTCTGGAAGTTGAGTGCACACATTGACAACCGTTCTGTTAGATAGCTGCGTTTTGGATTTAGAAGCAGATATTTCCCTGTGCTTACTGCTGTTTCTTCCATATGCCGGTAATGGGCTGAAAACGCCTGTTTTGGGACTCTGCAGAGAAAGTGTTTGCAGACTGCTGAATCCACACACGGGTTTAACTCTGGAAGTTGAGTGCACACATTGTCAACCGTTCTGTTAGATAGCTGCGTTTGGATTTAGAAGCAGATATTTCCCTGTGCTTACTGCTCTTTCTTCCATATGCCGGTAATCGGCTGAAAACGCCTGTCTTGAGACTCTGCAGAGAAAGTCTCTGCAGACTGCTGAATCCACACACGGGTTTAACTCTGGAAGTTGAGTGCACACATTGACAACCGTTCTGTTAGATAGCTGCGTTTTGGATTTAGAAGCAGATATTTCCCTGTGCTTACTGCTGTTTCTTCCATATGCCGGTAATGGGCTGAAAAACGCCTGTTTTGGGACTCTGCAGAGAAAGTCTCTGCAGACTGCTGAATCCACACACGGGTTTAACTCTGGAAGTTGAGTGCACACATTGACAACCGTTCTGTTAGAGAGCTGCGTTTTGGATTTAGAAGCAGATATTTCCCTCTGCTCACTGCTGTTTCTTCCATATGCCGGTAATGGGCTGAAAACGCCTGTTTTGGGACTCTGCAGAGAAAGTCTCTGCAGACTGCTGAATCCACACACGGGTTTAACTCTGGAAGTTGAGTGCACACATTGACAACCGTTCTGTTAGATAGCTGCGTTTTGGATTTAGAAGCAGATATTTCCCTGTGCTTACTGCTGTTTCTTCCATATGCCGGTAATGGGCTGAAAACGCCTGTTTTGGGACTCTGCAGAGAAAGTCTCTGCAGACTGCTGAATCCACACACGGGTTTAACTCTGGAAGTTGAGTGCACACATTGACAACCGTTCTGTTAGATAGCTGCGTTTTGGATTTAGAAGCAGATATTTCCCTGTGCTTACTGCTGTTTCTTCCATATGCCGGTAATGGGCTGAAAACGCCTGTTTTGGGACTCTGCAGAGAAAGTCTTTGCAGACTGCTGAATCCACACACGGGTTTAACTCTGGAAGTTGAGTGCACACATTGACAACCGTTTTGTTAGATAGCTGCGTTTTGGATTTAGAAGCAGATATTTCCCTGTGCTTACTGCTCTTTCTTCCATATGCCGGTAATGGGCTGAAAACGCCTGTTTTGGGACTCTGCAGAGAAAGTCTCTGCAGACTGCTGAATCCACACACGGGTTTTA